>NC_045776.1:10255606-10558636 GCF_008692025.1 Phocoena sinus | reverse complement strand
GGTCTTGGGCTTCACAATCATTCAGAGTAGTTTGTCACGAAAGCTGACTGAGAGAGTGAAGCACTGAGGACTGTGGTCATCTAGGTGACAAATAGAAGCTCTCTGATAAACACAGCTTACATCCAAGGCTTATCTCAAACTGTGAAATTCCTGGAGCAACCACGGTCATTCTTCAAACTCTAAAAAATTATTTCCCACCGACCCTGTCACTGGGCAAAAATCTCAGAGATTCTAGCAGGCTGTTTAGACTTTTTATTTTGGAATTCTGTTGATCCCTGTTCCCAAGGGACAGAATGGTACCTGAATATAAATGAAGGCTGAGCTGAAATAAGCATTTAAAGTTTTACAGAGTCACCATGGCTTAGGCACTCCTACTAGGTTCTTATCAACAGTCACTGTGATATTAGTAGCATATGCAGAGAAGATGCACAGATTGGGGTCTTCAGCAAATCAAGTAAGGCTACCAGCAGAGAGCTCTGGGGGTTTGCATTCAAAAGCTGCCTAATGTAGCTGTGTAGCTCAAGTGAAAGACAATTGCTAGCTTCTTCCTGGAGGGAAGTTGATACCTCTGTGACCCTGTAGGGCATTAGAAAATTCTGAGGTCAGAAATACTGATCTGGGTGAAGTCAAAGAGATTCGTGTGGAGGGAGAAAACAGCCCAACAAAATTCACTGTTGAGGTATATTCCTAAGTGGAGCTGGGGAGGATTGTACTACTTATGTCAACAGATTGTGTCACTGCTGGTACAGACAACAGGGCAGCCCTCCAAAGACCTCCCTTGTCTCATCACTTGGGTTCTTTGATGAGAGATTCTGGATTGAGGGTACACTGTTTGCAAATCAGCAACAGGGCATGGAGACAGTGAAAATGATGAAAGGAGAAGGCGGTGAGTTAACAGAGGGTGGAATAGTAGAAGGAAATTAGTGTAAAAGCCTTACAGGGAGAGTCTGGCTATTTACCATATCTTAGGCCATAGGTAATGGCCTTGCTCTAAGGTCAGTCAAATGAACTGAGCTCACAGACAATAAAATAAGAACATCTGGTACACTCAGTTATGGACGTTTCCATGAGAATTTGGAGAATTGAAGTGACCACAGGGATACTCACCTTAAAGCCAAGTTTCCAACTCAGAATGGGATTTGAATGCTAGAGTACAAGCCTTAGGTCCCAAGACCCAGATGTGAGATACACTAGCACTAGTGCTCAGCCATGCTTAAGTGGTTTGAGAGACAACTCATCCCCTTCCCACCTACTATAACCATCAATGTAATTAAAAAACAAAAAGCAAACGAAAAAACAAAAAAATCCTTTCAATGTCAATAGGAAAATGAATCACTTGAAAACTGCAGTAGATAAAATGCCCTGAGGACCTCAACCAAGGCAAAGCTGAAGAATGGCTTATAATTTAGCTTTACCAAAACCCCCTAAGGGCGGGCTACTAGTGGTATTACTGGGATTAAGATTTATTCTACCCTGGGTCAGTAAAGGAAAGTCCCCTTAAGCACCAGACTTAGTCTAAAATTCAAGAGGCAGCCCCACTAAAGGCAGGAGGGGCACCAGTGGATTAATTTTTCTTTTTTCAAGCTCCTTTTCACGATCAGCCAGCTTTCTTGAACATGTCTATTGTTTCTTATAAAGTGAAACTGAATATGAAATTTACAAAGAAAGCATCCCCTGGTGCAATGATTCACAGCACAAACAATGCTGGTAACAATTAAGTGGCCTCATCACAGAGTATAAAGGAGGACATTTGCATATTTATAGCATGGGTCCTGGTAAAGCTCTCCCTGGACTTTTTAAAATTTGAGCCTGAATTGCAAACACATTTTATGTTTGCTCATTTGGTGAAGAAAGCAACCTATTTGTCATTTTCAGTGCTTATTCGTTTCTATTGTGCTGTTGTTTATGTTCCTTCACATGATCTTTGCAGAGTTCTGAAATTCCCCAAGGGGTAGAATATTATTGTGAGATAATATTTTGGAGGGGGGCAGATTGATGAATAAAATATGATCTTTGTTTTCTTTGGCCATGGGGTGTGTGTGTGTGTGTAGTTTTCAATATGCAACAAACACATTAATTTTGAAATAACTTTTAAATGAGGAAGAATGCCCTTTTCAAAAATAAACAATAGAACGTCAAAAATTCCTTCATGGTATTTCTCTCCATATTGATTCCTTAGCTTTACCAGTTGTGACTTAACTTAGGAACAGACTGCTTTGGGTAGAAATCAATTATCCTGAAGCACGTAAGGATAAACATCCCTACTGAATTTTTCTTTTTCAAATTAGCTATCTTATACGCTTGCTAGCAATAATATAATTTCACTTTCCCTTACTTTCAACCAGGCAGAATTGGGTACATAAACATTCCAACTATTTTCTACCTCCCAACTTTATATTATATAGGGTTGGCCAAAAAGTTCCTTCTGGTTTTCCGTAACGTCTTAAGAAAAAACCGAGTGAACTTTTTGGCCGACCCAATTCATATAGCATTATCATTAAAAAATGGTTTATTAAGGAGTGATTTTTGTTACAACTCCTATAGCTTGCCTGTCCTTAGTTCTTTTCTTCCTTCTCTGTCCTTCTTTCCTATAAAAGTAGTAAAATTGTTGAGAATTTTTCAAGCACTATTTCCGCATCTAAGGTAAAAGTCAACTCCTCCACCTCACTTTGTAGACACAACCCTCAATTTCATGTTAAAAGCTTAAGAAATTATACCCTGAAAGACTGGTTTAATTTTTTTCAGTCTGGCTTGATTCTTATTGGGTGCTGCTTGATTTCCTTGATGTCTAGTATTTAGTGTGTGTGTGTGGTATGGGGAGTGTGGGCATCTCTTTTTGACACAATTTGGTCAACTTACCTTACAAAAATCACAGTTTATGTTACAAATATAAGTGCAACAAGTGTACAGCATACTCAAATCTCTCTCTCAATTATTTATTTCCACCCTATTATTTGAATCCGGAGGACATTAACCAAAGCTCTAGGAGATGATCTCACATACTGTTGGTGAAAAATTGAGTCTTCTGTTGCAGGCACAGAAAATCCACCAATCCTGGTAATTTTATTACCAGCAAAGCTTTAGCAAAGCATTATCAATCTCTGCAGCCAATGGAGCGCCTCATCGAATGTCAATAGCGGTGCATTCCCCTCATTTAAGGATTACATCACCTGCTGCAGAGACAGCCTAACAGTTTTCTACCTTGAGAAATAAGACCCAAAGTATCTATCTCTTAAAATTTGATGATGAAGTAAAAGCGGGATACTTCATGGAGCATCTGATCGAAGACTTTTCTTTTCACTGATATGATTGTGGAAGATTAAAATGCCTAGATGCAATTTGCATATCTGTGTGTGTTGGTGGATTCAAGTAATGTTAGAATATTATTTAAGCCATAATATTTGCTATTGAAAAACACTTAAGCTATGAGCCTTGTCTAAATTTATAAGGGCACTTCTGAAAAACAACAGACAATGCAAAAATCAAATGTACTACCTAGTTGATGGACGTCCGGCGGCAAGATGATGAAGCTCACTGTGATTGTGCTGGGGCAATAATGTCGATCATTTTGCAGTGTCTTCTATAATTACTGAGACTCAAACACTATTTTACTCAGCCATGTAATAAAGTAGGGGAGCCTAATTCATTGGGGATTAATAAAGCCTCAGGAAACATTAAAAAGTTACTGAACTTTTAAGTATAGATTATAGGTCAGGGTAGGATACTATTTATTCTTTGAGGAACAAATGAATACTTTCTAATAAATTGCTACTATACCAAAACGTTAAGAACTTAAGCTGGTTTTAAATAATAAGTTTCCAGAAGGGCCAATGAATTTTAATTTAACTTGAAATTAGTATTATAAATATATTTCAATATTCAATAATCAAGTATCATAGACTTAGATTGCAATCATCTGGAGTATCGATTATACATGCAGTATTATTTATAAAAGACACTAAAAAGGAAAACAAACTAAAGGCTCCTATTTCAGCATCTTCATAGGAGCCTATGACTGTGTGGAAGAGTGTTTGTGCATGTTTGTGTGTACCTGTGTGTTTTTAGGGAAGTAGACTGTGAAATTGTTAAAGTATTTACAATATCCCATAAGTAAAGAAGCTCTAAAATGAGAATAAACTAAATGTTACTTGTCATAACTTTTTATGTTTTCCTCGATGAAAACTGAAGAGAGTTAGCTGTATGTAATGTCACTTAATTCCCAGGTTCTCTTTAATTTTCTGGGTTCAAGATTTTTTTTCTCCCAAATATTTTAATCACTTTAATTTGTTCTCCTTGGGATCAATAATAAGTTTTCTAGATCTCTCCATGAAACTCTAAAGAATTGTGCACAAAAGAGGTTTATCTCACTTTGGAAAATATCCTTAGCTTGTTCACTGTACCTCTGACTCGGACTCAGCAGTTGGCTCATTAAGATTTCTAAATACTTTCATATGGATTGATGTCTAATCTCTGCCTTTCCCATTACTGTAATTATTATCAGTGGAAATCCTGGGCCTAGGATTGATGTTGAAACTGCGTGAGGGAAGGCAGTATTTATTGAGCAGGAACGGTGGTAGAAGTTATGTCATAGAAGAGGGCTGTTTATCCCTAGACAAACTAGGACAGAACTCAGCTCTGTGAGACTGGGACATGGAGATCCAGCCATGACCAAGGCCAGGTGGAGCTGTACCATCAGCAGGAAGTTGGATTAGCTACAATGTAAGGTCCTTTCCAATGCCAAGACTGTATTTTTAAAATACTGAATTACAAGGAGTGATATCTGGACCAGATAATTTCAAGGACCAGAACTGGTATAAGACCAAGACCACGTGCTTGGCATCTGAAGGGTCAGGTGGTGGTTAGGTGCACATGACCAGATGAAAGACTCTTGTGGTTTCGGTCAAGGTCTTTGAGGAAGGGAAGGGAGAGCTTATAAAGAGCACTGAGGGATAGACTCACTGGTACTGGGTGTTGTGACAGTTACAGGCAAATAGGACGGAAGCAGATGGTATTTGTTCTTACCATTTTTCACTTTGTTTAAAGCAAGCTAATTAAATTTTGTTTCCATAGTCCACAAGGTTTTAGTTAAAATATCATTCGTAAGAGAAAGGTAACTAAAGTCAGTTATTGACAAAAACTTTTAAAGGGGAGCCATACAATGGACAACTTTCTTTTAGCTCTGCTTCTGTGGTCTCTTGTGAAAAAGAATCAGAGTATCTTTAGTGTTATTTTATCCACAAGAGCCTATCACCCTAAATCAAACAGCACAAACAGTTGTTTCTAAAATTAGGGTCCTTCTCTATATAAAAATTTATAGGCAAATAAAGTCACCCTGCCCTGGGCTTCATTACGTTATTTACTGTCATGAGTAAAAGTAACATGATCAGGGTTACAACCATGATCCTACAGCCTGGATTGCATTGGACATGGCCATGATGCCATGTGCATAAGCCTCTTGCACAAAAATCAAGCCACGCTCCAAATTATCTCACAATGACACCAATTATAATTGGAGGTGGAGGGACTGCACTGAAGGATTCTGTGGTTAAATCCACTCACAGTGAGTTTGTCAGAGTTTTTTTCAATGTCTAAGAGTCTCCACAGTAATCTGAGTCTATCCTCACACATCATGGTGTTTATTCAAATCATTTGAAATATATGCTAATTTGCCTATGCTCTCAAAAACCTACAGCAAATAAAACCCCTATTCATTTATCATTTTGATGAAGCAGGCTTCACAGAAGCAATTCCAGGCTTCTTCCCTGCTGCTCTATGCTAATGGTATCATTTGGTAATGGATGAAATGCATCAAATGGGAGAAGAACATCAAGAAAAATTTCAGCCTGCCCCGCTGAGCTCATTTTGACCCACTATACTCTCCCTCTGCATGAGGAAGGCACTTTTCACCCAAGGAGCCCCAAAAGCCCATTTAATAATTACCTTGATATACACACATTCCACCATTTACCTCTGCATGTGACCACCATCTCAAAACCATAAGGAGCTACTTTGGATTGAAAGACATGTGGGACCCTTCCATCAAGAAGAATATAGCAAATTTTCTCCCTGTTAGACACTGGACGTGTTACTCAAGCCTACTTTTAGCAGCATGGCTGTGGACATTACCTTTAAAGAGCACTTGGTTTCAGCTGGATGTGTCCAAAGGAAAAAGACTTTAAATCAAATAACAACAGGGTGTAGAAAATCTTGCCATCTTATAGAACTTGAGGCACTGTTGTTTCAGAACACACTAACATCTTCAGTGCTGATGAGAACAGTCGCTAATAATCATGTGCGAGAGAGAATTTCACATCCCAGTTTTTAAAATTGAAGAGGTCAAATATAATGTCACAGATATGAAAGGAATACAAAATTAGACCAAAGTGGGAAACCAATCCATCTAGATTTTCTCAAATATAATTTTCAAATAGTCTTGGAATGAGTGTGAGGATCATAAGCCTTGCTTTTCTTCCATCCTCTTTGCTCATATTAAAAAGAATCAGATTTTAAAAAATAGTTAAAAATTACATATAGATCTGTTATTTTGCTGTATTAGCAATACCGGCCAATATACATGTTTGATTGATTTTTGCGTCAGTGAAAATTACGTTGAGCACTACCATATGTCAATCTCTTGTTTGGCCTATTGACCACCACTCTCATCTTGAGGCATCCGTTAGACTGAATTCCTTCAGGGAGTTCTCTGTTCCACGTCTCTTAATACACATATCATCTAATCTCAAATCTCGCTGTTCTCCTCATTCATTCATTCTTCACTTTATACATAGGTATGAAATGCTATGTGTTAGTGGTATATTGTAAATACTGTACAGACATTTGTGAACAAAGTCTTTTATAAATTAAATAGTCTCAGTTCTAAGGGCAGTAAGATTGCCTGCAACACAAGCCAAGGGGACCTGAGCTTTGCAGCCTACCTCGGCTGACGGGGAGGGAAGAGTGTCCACAGAGTGGCACCAGGGATGGAGTCCTCCTCAGCTGCCTACATGACATGCTGTTCAGCAATGCATAGTAACAGTTCCCACAATCATCTCAGAAATAGGGTTACTTTTATGAATTGAGGTGTATAATTACAGCTCTGTAGCAGGAAAGGTAAAGAAAGGGATGGACCAACAATGAATGTCCCAGGGAGTGGGGTGAAATGGGTTGCTGATATTCAATTGGTATAGTTTCAGTTTTGCAAAGATGAAAAATTTCCAGAGATCTGTTGCCCAACCCTGTGCATATAGTAAATAGTACAGTATTATACACTTAAAAATGGTTAAGACAGGGCTTCCCTGGTGGTGCAGTGGTTGAGAGTCCGCCTGCCGATGCAGGGGACGCGGGTTCGTGCCCCAGTCCGGGAAGATCCCACATGCCGCAGAGCGGCTGGGCCCGTGAGCCATGGCCGCTGAGCCTGCGCGTCTGGAGCCTGTGCTCCACAAAGGGAGAGGCCACAACAGTGAGAGGCCCCCATACCGCAAAAAAAAAAAAAAAAAGTTAAGACAGTAAATTTTGTCATGCTTTTTACCACAATAAAAAATGAATATCAAAAGAGCACAGAATTGTACTGATAGGAAGGCTAACGAATATTAGTACTTGTTCATAGGTGGTGTTACGAGCTGAATTGCGTCCCCCCAAATTTATGTGTTGAAATCCTAAACCCCAGTACCTCAGAACAGAGCTATATTGGAAGATAGAGTCTTTAAGGAGGTAATTAAAATAAAATGAGGCCTTTAGGATAGGCCCTAATCTAACTGCTGCCTTTATAAACAGAGGAAATTTGGACACAGAGCAGGGATATACGTGCATAGAGGAAAGGCCATGTGGAGACACAGTGAGAAGGCGGCCGTCTGCAAGCCCAGGAGAGAGCCCTCAGAAGAAATCAAACCGACTGACACCTTGATCTTGAACGTCTAGCCTTTATAACTGTGAGCAAATTTGTTGTTTAAACCATAAACAAACCAGAAAAAGTGCCCTGATGTTAATAACTCCTATTTAGTAAATGATTTACTCTTTGTTAGGCACTGTTCTCAACTCTTCATTTAGTCCAGAGTCCTAGGAAGTAGGTACTATATTTATTACACAAGGGCAAAATATAGAAGTAGGGAAGGCTCATATGTATTCCACTATGAAATTTAAGTTATTGTTTATAGACTTTTAAATAGTTATATAAAAAGGTGGAATTTTAAAAAGATTGTATGTAAGATAACACAGGATATATACCTGTATATCATTGATATATCAATATATCATATGTATTAATATAATATTGCATACTTAAATGGAAAAACAACAAATGTTCTCCTTTAAGTGGTCCCATCAGCTGAAGTTCTCTATTTATAGTACATTTAGATGAGACAGCCATATAAGTAACTGCAATATGTTACTTTTCTAGCTGTTTCTGTAATCAGTAACTCCCAGTGAGTTAGAAAATGGGGTGATACATCTGCCTTTTAAGCTCTAACTGCAGCCAGTTTTTGCAGACTGTTGAGCTTGTATGAATCTCACCTTTCTGCCCTGCCTTCTGACTCTTGGTTTTGACTAAGAATATGATCAGAACACGTGAGCTTTGATAACAGGTGTAACAGAAAACATAGGTACTTATATAACTCTTGTAATATCCTGAAGTATTTCATGCAGTTTTCAAATTTATTTTTAAGAACTGAAATTTTCTAAATTGTTTTTTAAATATCAGTAACACAGATGGAATACAACTTCATAAGAAAAATGGTTGCTATAAATTTCTCATTTTTCTTCTTTTTTCATTCATCTTTCAAAAGTTTCAGCTGTTCCCCAATATCCCCACTGTGTACATTCTCCTTCTTTAACTGTTCTTTTCCTTCTAACATATGTTGTAGCACATTACATTAGCAAGAGACCATTTGGTTACAAGGGGTGCATACCCTGTCAAAATAGCTCCATCACAAGGAGGGGTTGTGCTTGAAGATTAAGGGGATATTTCTTAGAAATCCAAAAAAACATCGTCATTTCTGCCAAGAATCAGCCAAGGTAGATTGATTGCCTACCATACCTATACATCCATCTCTGTAGATAATTTTAGAATTAAAGAAGCCTCTTTCCTTTGGGCCTACTTGTCCACCTAAATACCCATTCTAGCTTCCCCACAGGCATCTCTAGCTTAAACAAAGTGCAAAACACATACACACACACACACACACACACACACACACGTCAAAGCTATTTAAAACATACAAAATAATTTATTCAGAAACTAAGTATATTTTTTTCCACTCAGTACCAAGGAAAAACTAAAGGTCCAGAGTTTCACAGCAAATAAACTTTTAGTAAAGACTGAGAGGAAATAAGTTGAAAGTCACATGACCCGGAAGGGAGAGCATGATGTTTGTCATCCTCACTTCTATTCACAGAGTCTACTACAGGAAAATGATAGAATGATAATTGGTACATGCATGTGGAAAGTTTTAAAAAATGCCATTTCAGAGTTTCTTTCATCACAATGTCCCTAAGCATAGAAATTTGGAGCAGAAGCCATTTTTAGAGGATAACACTTGAGGAGCCATCTTGGTTGGAAACAAAGAATCAAAAGTCTTGATGGAAAGGTTGAAAGCGATTGGTGTTAGTTGCTCCACAGAGTAGAAACGGACCTCTTTTCTTGTATAATTGTGAGGAAAAATACTTTTTTCCTTCTCCTTTTGTAAAAAAAAAAAATTTTTTTTTCTGGAAGAAACTACAGACTTGGGAAAACTGTCTCTAAAAAGAATCAAGCAAAAGGCCATGGTCACATGGTGGTAGGCAGGCTTCACTAGTGAGGCTCTCAAACCATCAGAAAGATCTCTTAGATAAATTAGCCAATATGAGTGGTGCCTGTAGAAAGGGGTGGGAAGGGTGGGGTGGGGTGGGGTTCTGTTTACA
This sequence comes from Phocoena sinus, assembly GCF_008692025.1. NCBI lineage: Eukaryota > Metazoa > Chordata > Mammalia > Artiodactyla > Phocoenidae > Phocoena > Phocoena sinus. Next base: position 10,548,742 of record NC_045776.1, on the reverse strand, counting down.
CTTGGGAGGAAGAAGTAAGGGAAAAGATCAGCAGCTATTAGGAGCTCAGGTTTTAAAATGAGATTCAGGAGTACATAAAGCTAAGCTTTGTGCAACAGTTCAGAGCTAGAGAAAAGTTAAAGGTCAGGAGAACATAAGAAAATCTTTCCTATGATTCCATAGGAAAATCAGAGAGATCACAAAATTTCTCACAGCAACATGGAAGAGATGTTTAAATATAAGCATGAAACTCAAAAACTTCAACTTTTGGGAACATAAGTACTATGATGGTGATATAATATTAATCTTACACCTTGGGTTACAGTTCATCTTTTTTCTCTTGTTTTTGTAAAATCACTGTACTTCTTACCCTGCGATATTTACTGTCCTTAGTGAAAGTTAGATATAATGGTTCAACGGGTCATTGCGTGGCAAGTTAATTACAATAAACCTCTCCCATACTGGAAGATCCATCAGTATCTCCTCAGGTATAAATACTCAATACTTATTTTGAACATGAATACCTTTTTTTCTGCAAAACCTCAGCCAGCACCACTATCTGAAGGTTTATGGATACTCGATCCACAATATCACATCCAACTAGAAGATTCATTTCACAGCAAAGGAGGTATACAGGAGATGGCCCATGACCATGAAATTCACTTATTGTATCATGTACCGAGACATCCAGAAGTAGTTAACTTCACGGAATGCTAAAGTAGCCTACTAGAGGTACATCTGAAGCAGCAGCATGGAAGCAACTCTCTGAATGCAATGAGTATCACTTTTCAGGATGCCGTATATGTACATATTAAACCAGGGCCATTGCACTGTATCTCAAATAGAACATGTTCATGGTTTCAAGAACCAAGGTGTGGAAGCAAAAGGGGGCTCCATTCAGCAACTCCCAGTTACCTATCATGGTTCCAACCCTGCAACTCTGGGCTTTACATGGGTGAATTTCCATCGGAGGACTGGGTACTTCTTGAAGAGCAACGTGTATGTGAAATGAGTTCCATCACCCTAGAGATCTTAGGGAAAAAAGGTGAAAATGTAAAACTTAGAGGTGATTAAGTCATGAGTAGAACTAGTGTCCTTATATAAAAGACACCAGAGTGAGCTCCCTTAGCCCCTTCTGCTACCTGATCAAACAAGGAGACGTCTGAAGAGGGCCTTTACCCAAACATGCTGGCACCTTGATCTGCTAATCACCAGAACTCTGAGAAATAAATTTCTGTTTTTGTAAGCTACCCAGTCTACGATATTTTGTTACAGCAGTTTGATCAAACTAAGTCATGTGCCAATGATTGAAGAACAGAAGTAGTAGACATCACAGCACATGCCATTAAGTACCAGATGTAGCTCTTGCCCCAAAGCCTTGATGTTACAACCAATTACAGAGATAAGGCAATAAAAGGGAAATTTAGAAGTGACTAAAAGTAACTGGGCACTGAAGACCAACTTAAGTTCTACAACAGACAAACATTTTTGTTCTTAAACCTCATATTTTTGGCAAATGATTTTCACTGGTTTTGTTATTCTAGGAAAAGTAGAATTGTCAATTTACAGAATAATCAAATCGAAGGTCCTGTTCAATGACTGCAGAAAATCTCTTAAAATTAAGGCAACGCAAAAGGGAAGAGATATGGGAACATATGTATATGTATAACTGATTCACTTTGTTATAAAGCAGAAACTAACACACCATTGTAAAGCAATTATACCCCAATAAAGATGTTAAAAAAAAATAAGGCAAATATTAAATAGACACACGACCATGATTGGATTGTGGATCATTTGGTGAGTCAGCCCGGTCACTTACACTTGAAATTCAAAGAGAAAGCAGGAACCAAATTCTCAAACAGTGAAAAATGGTATCAGGTTGGCTTGTGATCTTGCAATATATAAGGCTGATGGGGAAAGCGATGGATTTTTCTGAAATACAATAAACGGGTCATTTTTAAATAGATCAACCGAAGTATTTCTAATACTCTACTTTTAAAATCATTTTTGGTGGGAGAGGGGCTATTCCACAGACAACTTAAAGTAATTTAAATACTATTTTTTCACCTTCTGAATTGTATTAATCAAGTATGTTTCATTTTCCTTAATAATGATTTAGATAATATAGCTCCATATATTGAATACATGAATCTTATCACCATGTTAAAACTTTTTATCTTGACTTCTGTCTTTTTGCTACTAAATTCAATTGTATGTTTGATTTTTAGAAATCCTTATGATTCTATTATCACTGTAATTTTTCCTCTACAGAGATTTAAAATTTACCAATGAAAGAATATTTGTCCTAAGTTTTAGAGCAAACTAGTCACTGCAGAAATACTTTGTGTTCTTTAAAAAGTGTTTATTTCTGTTTGGTTTTAAGGCACAGCATTAGATCATCCTCCTGAAAAAATTCTTTGTAATGAGTGACATTTAATATAACTATAAATCTAATTATTAACATTAGTACAACATTGCTTAAATATTTTTTCTTAACCATGTGCAACTTTATGTCAGGTATGAGCCTATTCAATCATTGTTGCTACATTCTAGAAGCTTATATTATATCACAAATATAAGCTTATATTATATCACAAATATCACAAATCAAGTGTATTTGTGAAACAAAGCCCATTTACTTGCATTTACAATATATTTTATTAATAAATGATTAAAGTCTGTTTCCATCTTTATGATTGATAGAAAATATAACAAATGTATTAACGGACTTTACAAGAAGTCTTTCATATGTTAATATACTAGTATATTTACTTAATAGATTAGTTTTAATATATTAATTTATGAATAAAATAATATGTTTTATGTGTTATGAATAGACTTTTAATCTTATGTACATTTTGTGAAACCAGAAATATTTAAAGTACCTTTTTGAATTATCACTTTGCATCTTAAATATTCTGTGTTCGCGTCTAACATAAAGTAAAGCGATTTGGGGCATTGAAGTGTGCCTTAAACTATATGGTTTTAAAAAGAACTGTAATTGCAGCTGACTAATACATGACAGAAATAGACATGCACATCTGTGTTCTATAAAAGCCATAATTACATATATTTTCAAAACAAAGATGTGTTATACAATGTGTTTTACTGAGATTTAAAAAGAGATACTTTAAAGACCTTTCAAAACGTTTCAGAATGTCACTTTTTTGGCAAGGGGGAGGGTGACATACATCTGAGGGAAGTGAATGAAAATTATTTTGCCAGTTTCCCTATCCATCCTGTCGAAAAATTTTGCTATTTTCCCTGTCATATCTGTGAAGGTTTATTAAATACCTGGAAACTCGACTGCATTTTTTTGGTATGTTTTAAAGCAAATTACTCTGAGTGTAAAATCCATAAAATAGTTTTCATGATGATTATGACACTTTAAAATTTCAGTGGTAAACTTAAAAACAATTTGATTACACAGGTTGTTAAACAAATAACATTGTCAGTACAATCTAAAGTTCCCAGGAATGGGATTGATTTCTTTGTTCACACCACCAACATTTACTGAACACTTGCTTGGATCCCAGAGGAAATAAAAGATACACAGTCTAAGTGACATAGATCAGTGGATAAAGCAAACAATAAACAAGAAGATTTATACCGCCTTCTCCCTAAGAGTAGGAGCCATGGTGGTCAAGAATTTGGGATTCTATATGTATTTCTTGGGCTTGTCAATAACGTTTCTCTTCTCATAATTTATGAGATAAATTTTAACGTATCATGGTAGAGTAGATGATTCTCAAGATAATGCAAATCCTCTGGAAGGGATTTTGGATGTGTAACAGGTTGGTTCTCTTGGAAGCCATCCCTGGGATGAGGTAAGCAGTTAGGGAGTGCCTTTGGGACCAGTAACTGCAGAAGCAAGGAGGAGAAAGCAGGAGAGGAAGAGAGAGGAGCAAAGCCAGGGTACCAATCCAACTGCCGCCTGGGGAGAACCCTTCACATGGTGCTCTCGAGCTAAAATGGCCTGGGAGGGTTGTCCAGAGTTGGGCCAAGACTACCAACTCTTTAAGACTCCTGTTTGCATTTATCCACATAGCTCGGTCATGGGACGTTGGCTGCTCAGAGGAGTGTGAACTTGAGTGAAGTGGAAGTTTGAAGCTGAAACATGTATAGATGGGACCGAGAGCTGACATTGCCTTAGCAGCTGGGCAACAGAACTTCACTGAAGGAGGACCTGGGGACACATCACACCATCTCCACAGACTGTTGTTGGTAAAAGAGCTCTCTGAGGATTGGACACTTCCATTTTTCCCTTTCTTCTTATATATTGGAAGATCACAGACAATCCCAATACCTTTTCATTGTCAGAGCGATTCTTTCAGGCTTCCTATTCAAATGATAAGTATAGGTGACCCAGCTGACTCACCATGTGATTCACAATCCAGTCAAGGTCATTCTTATAGTTATTCTATAATTTCATCAAATAAGACTGCAGTGCTCAATGCTCTCCCAAAGAAAACAAAAGTAGTAAAAGTCTGAATTGTGTTTTTAGATCTGAAGTAATCAAGGAAACTTTTAGATATGCCACATCTTATCATCAAAAGGTTAAAGAGAACGTATGTAATTTAGTACCATAAAATCACATATGAGGTATGATGTTGGACTTAATGTTTGAATATACTGTTTCCTTATATGTGGGTAAAAAGCAAATTAATAAGTAGTCTGTATTATCAATCTTTTCAAGATTCTTATTTCAAGTCCTAGACCATCTATTGCTGTTTAGCAAATAATTGCAGTTCACCAAACTGTTTATCATTCATAAAATTAGTGACTATTTGATCTCTTTGTTAATAATAACAGTTTTAATAACTGTATGTATTAATGAATGTACATTTAAATGTGGTCTATGAATTTTAAAGTATTTTTAAAGACATATGCAAAGATAAGTATTTTTTCATATATATTAAAAAATAGCTTGAAGATTTCGACAATAGGTTATATAACAGATAAACAGTTCTAAAGATTGGTTATTTAGTCCAACTAATCCTAAGAGCAATATTTTGCTGTGTCAATGATTCTTGTTGCCTCCTATCAGTAAAATTATTGTCACCATTTCCTGATTTGAGAGTTATCAAGATACTTAGATATCTAGTTATGAACATTAAAAATAAGCCACCTAGAACAGTGTTGTATTATTTACTTTTAGTAATGGTAGTTAATTTATTATCCATCTGTCTTACATATCATTTTCTTCCGCATTTTCAGAGAGCGTGCCTGTTTGTACTCTTTCACAGACTTGCTCTATACCAAATGTTTCTCTAGAGAAACACGTGATTAATCGATTTCACCTTTCCCAGCTAACAACTGACTCAGTATAATCTCCTGATATGGATCACTCCCATTTGACAGTCACACTGATGTCTGAAATTCTTTTAAACATCTTTTGCATAGATATCGAATGAAGGCAGATTCGTTTTCAAAATTCATGGCAGCTGCTCGCTTCAAAGTGTTTTGCAATCTAAGACAGAGTATAAAAATAAGACATACTAGTCCTGTTCTTTTAAATGAGGATAATTTGCATAGTTTAAAAAGATCATATTATTCACAATAGAATTTTCATATTCTAAGTTTGTAAAAAATATTCATGCTATACCCTGAGATTCTAAAAACTTCTTTCAAATAACTTTCTCTAATCTTTTTCTTCTAAAAACTTCTATAACTTTATTTATAATCCTTTCCTGAAATTCTATTTTATAGAAAATCAATCTTGTTTTATTCATGTAAAATTAATACATCAATCATTTACTGCAAATCCTTTACACAGAAGAAAAAAGTAAAAGTTCACTTTTATCTTTCTCAGACATGGATCATAAGTTTGTTTTTTAAAGTTCTTTTCTTATATATTTTGTTTCATTATGTATTTACACTTATGTTTATGTATCTATATATCTAATTTGTTTTTACTTTCATAAATTGGATCAAACTATATTGTTTATAATTGTTTCAATTAATAATACTTGTTTTCTCTGTCATAACGCATAGACATACCATATTCTTAGTGGCTGCATAGTATTTTCCAGTTGGGACACGGCACAAAACATTAGTAGTTCTAATGATAAATAATAAGTCTGTTTTAGTTTTTGATGTTTTAAACAATGCTTCTATTTGTACCTGTACAAAATTTTGCTTTCATAAACAGGCATTTCTGTAGAACACATTAATAAAAAAGAAACTGCCAGGTCAAATGATACTCCACTTTCCCCAAAGCATCCAAAATGTCTAAACGTATTTGTGAACCTCCTTCTGGAATGAATACATTTTCTCTCAAACCTTTAATAACCACATTACAGTTTTTGCAATATTTTATTTGTTAAAAATATTGTATTTTGATTCATACTTATTCTAGTGGATTTTGGCATCTTTTATTTTTTCACTGGCCATTTGTATTTCTTGTGTAAATTGCCTTGGTATATAATGTGACCATTTTAGAAACCGGATTGTCTCTTATTAATTTGTGTATACTCTTCATATATCTTGCACATTAATTTCACATTCATGTCAAAGATCTTTAATAGCCTATAATGCTATGTCACTTTGTGTATATTTTTTCAAATATGTTTAAAAACATTTCTATATATTTAAATTTGTCAGTTTTGTGCTTTACACATTGTCCACTTTATGTCATATTTAGAAAGGCTGCCCCAAAATAAGTTTTTCCAGAAAAATTTAAAATGTCACTTCACTGCATACTAAATTTCTAAATATATTACAAATTCTTTTTCTTAATTTTTCTGCTCTACTGATTTGCTGATTCTTGTACCAACAAAATATAATCTAAATTATTTCTCTTGTTAATGTTTTGCCTTAAAGGATACAAATATGAATTCATAAATATATCAACAAAAAAGATTAAAGAGGTGCTATATTTACATAAAGCAAGACAAGTGAAAAACAATAATACTTGGTATATAGATTAAAACTAGGGCTTCTGTGGTGGCACAGTGGTTAAGAATCCACCTGCCAGTGCCGGGGACATGGGTTTGAGCCCTGGTCCGGGAAGATCCCACATGCCGCGGAGCAACTAAGCCCGTGCGCCACAACTAAGCCTGCGCTCTAAAGCCTGCGAGCCACAATTACTGAGCACGTGAGCCACAACTACTGAAGCCTGGAGCCCGTGCTCCGCAACAAGAGAAGCCACTGCAATGAGAAGCCTGCGGACCGCAACGAAGAGTAGCCCCCACTCGCCGCAACTAGACAAAAGGCCGCACACAGCAACGCAGACCCAATGCGGCCAAAAATAAATAAATAAATTTATTAAAAAAAGAGAAAAAAACTAGACTTCTAGGGACTTCCCTGGTGGTCCAGTGGTTAAGACTCCGTGCTTCCAAAGCAAGAGATGCGGGTTCAATCCCTGGTTGGGGAACTAAAATCCCACATGCCATGTGGCACGGACAAAAAATAAATAAATAAAATAAAACTAGACTTCTAAGCTGTCGAATTCGAGTTTGGCAGGATATAGGTAACACTTTTTCAGTCTCCCCACCAAATTCAACCTTAATGGGTTTAAAAATATATGAGGAAATTAATAATGGTAGTAAAAGGGAATGCTTTTTAGAGCTATGTTTATAGGTGTGATTTCCTTTGCTTAAGAAGTCATTGTTTTTCAAATATTCGACTAATATTTGACTATAAGCAAAATCCTGAATATCCAAATGACTGTACTTTGCCTTTTGCTTACTTTATCAATAATTTGCAAAATTTCTTATTTACACTGTCTTGATAGTGAGTTTCACTACTATTGGATTAATGTTACTGTTACTTCATTTTATAAATCTCTGGTTTTAAAATAAGAGAAAACAAAGAGAAGATATACTGGAATTCAAAACTGGAAACTATTAAACCAACTGCTAAAGTTCTCCTCGTACACAATTTTGAACTTATGATGAAATAAAATTTAAGTAACTGAAAAAAGGGAAATACATCAAGAAAAATGGGTCAAAACCACAGAAATTTGAATGAAAGTGTGGACTTCTGCACTTTATATGTATTCAAATCAGGAATGAGATTTAATGCTTCCAATAGAAATCAAAGAAATGAAATTTAAAATGTATTGTGTCCTCAGTGTTACAACGATAGAGATGAGTCTGTAACATATAGTGGCTAAGGGTGGGATATACATGCATGGGATTAACAGTAAAAATAAAACCTCACCATGAAGTAGGTATTAAAATAACTGTACAGGTAAAGATTGGGACACATGCCCTCCCTAACCAAAAATTAATAATGTAGCTTTTTCAATAGACTTTGATAATTATCTTATAGATAAGAAAACATTTCTGACACTTAAAATCAACCATACCTAGTTTTAATGATGATTCATTGAGAGTGAAGGCTGGTGGTGGATAGAATACTTTTGAAAAGTAGGGGCTAAATCCTGATCGCACCATGTAATTAGCATGTGAACTTGGGTGATTTTCTCAAAAATGGCTGAACTTTTGTTGGTTCACCTTTAACATTAACCATCAGGGCAATTTTGAAGATTAAAGAACATATGCAGCATGTCTGGAAATGCTTTCCACCCAAGGTGGCTGCTCCTCGCAGCATGGCTTTCATGGGGTCCTGGGCATTTTCCTTCCCTCCCCATCTTGTGCCTTGAACTCTGGTGTGGGCTATCAGACGTAGGAATTAAAGGTCTCATTTTGCTGTGTGGTTGCATTTTGTTGCTGCTTGTTCTCCCTCATTTAATCTTTTTGTTCCCCTCTCACGGCTTAACTCATTTAAATATTTCTGAGTTTATCTGACAGGTAATCACTATGACTCTGAGGGCCAAATGGGAGTTTACTGAGAAGAAGGTTTTTCAATCATTCAGTTCACAGGTCACCTAGACACGTGTGGTTCGGGTCCTGATATTCCTACATATATAGCCTTTCAACTTCCTTCCCAGAAGTCCTCTGAAAGAGGTAGGAGGTTGGTTATTGTAGGACATGGGAACAAATGTGGGTATTGTATTCAATATAGGACAGAGGAAACAAAGCAACTAGTTAAATAAGAACTACTTGTTCCATGTGAAATTAGTTATGTCAGGGCCTTGGAGGGCAAGAAAGGATTCCTATTTACATTGTACCCCAATATGCTTACTTGAGCTCAGGGCAGTAATTTTTTTTTTTTTAATTGGAGTATAGTTGCTTTACAATGTTGTGTTAGTTTCTGCTGTACAGCAAAGTGAATCAGCTGTATGTATACATATACCCCCTCCTTTTTGGATTTCCTTCACCTTTAGGTCACCGTAGAGCACTGGGTAGAGTTCCCTGTACTATACAGCAGGTTCTCATTAGTTGTCTGTTTTTCACGGGGATATTCAGACATAAAGAATTAGGATAGGATTACTCTCTGCATATAATAGTTTGTTGAACGTGTCATTTTATAATACTCTGAATGAGAAGTAGGCAAAAATGAATACAGTAAGGCACTCAATTAGTAATTTACAGTTTCTCGGATATCTTGAAAAGCAAAATCATGTGACGTTGGTTTCTGTCCCTTTAGTCTACCTTACACCTCATGACTCTGTCACAATTCAAACTATTCCTGGTCTTACAAGTGAGAATATATGTTCTGATGTATTCCTAGAAATTAAGAACTTTAAAAGAATTTAAGAGTTTTATAAATTAATCTTGATTATTCACATTTTTAAATTTCTTTATGAGAAGTTTGTATTAATGTTGAAGAGTCAGCCAATGTTTTAGATTTATGTAGTTTTGCTTTCTCATATGTACTGTAACATTTACAAAGTTCCAGGTGGATCAATGTCTTAAAAAATGAAACCACAGAAGTATCAAAATAAGACATGGCTGAAAGTTTTGTATAGTACCTCTAGTTATTTAACTGTCCTGCTTAATAAACTTGTAATGGCACATTCATGCACTATAATATCAAGTTCAAACTCCAAGTGTGGTATAGAAGATTCTTTAGCTATTCTATTCACTCCCTTTCTCTTATCTGCTGTGTGTCCTTAAGCTTTGCTCACCTATAGGTAATTAAATGTTCCTAACATCCCTTTTGTAAATTAGACTGTATTACAGTTAATGTTTTTGCTTTCCCAACTCATTAAAGACCAAGGACTGCTTTATTTCTGCCTAGAAATGCCTAATACATAGCTTAAATACATGTTTAAGTAATGTTTGAAAATATATTTTCAAAAGATGTCTTGGAGAGCACAGCTTTTCAAGAACTCCAGCTTCACTATTATGCTGGTCTTAACAAATATACATTGGCTAATCTATAGAAAGATACTGATCATGGTTTCTACTGTAGAGTTGGAGAAGAGAATCCAGACTGAAAGGCAGACTGTTACCAAGTACCCGCACATTCTAAAGTGAGCAGAAAACAAGTCTACACAAGCATCAAACGTTACAATGAAGGTGGTTATTTAAAGATTCGTTGTAATATTGATACTGGTTTAGTGGGGAAGTGAGGAGTGCTGTAGTTTTCCCCTCCCCATCAGGGATGAGGGCATTCCCCACCTCCAGGGATAACCAAGTAGAGGGACCTTTACAGGACAAGAGGGTGACACTCTCTCCAGAAGAATACATGCTGAACTGCTAAACTTTTAGGCCCACTCTTTTTTTGTTGCTACAGTAGCTTGGCACAGGATATCCAACCAGAGCTTGACAAGTGTCCTCCTGACTGCATGTTTCTTGCCTGGATATTTCATAAGTCATTAGGTTTGCTGGAGTAGACTGTGTTAGCAGAAGAAACCACGTTTTTTTTTTTTTTTTTTTTTTGCGGTACGTGGGCCTCTCACTGTTGTGACCTCTCCCGTTGCGGAGCACAGGCTCCGGACGCACAGGCTCAGCAGCCAGGGTTCACGGGCCCAGCCGCTCCGTGGCATGTGGGATCTTCCCGGACCGGGGCATGAACCCGCGTCCCCTGCACTGGCAGGCGGACTCTCAACCACTGCACCACCAGGGAAACCCAGAAGAAACCACTTGGGTGCAACGTGCTTGGGAAGACAATGCCTTTTCCTTCCACAGTTTCCTATGCCCTTGGAGGACATAGACAAAGACCTTTCTGTGGCTCCACATGGAGACTGAGGACAAAGAAGAAGGGATGGTTTTTGCACAGGCATTTGCATGCCATGTAAGGTAACCTCCTCCTAGGAGGGGAAATTAGGGGCTAACAAAGATTTAGAGGATAAAAAATATACATAAGTGGCCCGTCTAGGATGAAGTCGTCATTGGAAATGTGTGCTAGGGTGAAGCTGAGGATCTACAAGATAATCACACACAGGGTATGCAGTGGGTCACCATATAAGCAGAGGCCAGTAGCAGGTGAAATCACTAGTAGCCCAAGAACACGGGGTATCTCCCCACAGCACTGACCAGTAACTGGTTAAATAAGACAATCCCAGTCCCACCCATTTTCCATTACACTGAGGGAGTAGGAGCCTATACTTTTCCATCCATTTCAAAGATAGGGGATGTGGAAAGCTATTAAAAAAGTTGCTTACGCTCACCTCTTATAAGTAGTCAGAGCAAACCCTAAACATTGATGTTGAGGGTGGCTGGTAGAAAAGGGTTATAAATTACATGAGATCAATTAGAAAGGACCACATTGTATATAACTTTTTGTTGAATGTGATTGGAGATACATGGACTTAACCTGAGAAATCATAAAAAAGTGGAAAAGATTCAACAAAACATGACTGAAGGAGTAATTAGAGAAAAAACCCTCATATATGTACCACCACTTATTTCAGTGTATTTGCTAAACTGGATACATGTACATGATAATATCTATATGAGTTTTAGTTGCTATTGAAGTTTAAATTAAAAAAAACCTTTAAACCGTAAATCATTAAGCTACATATTTTGACATGAAATAACAAAGCTATTAATTCTTATGATTGTGTTTAAATGATAAACTAAAAGTTGTTTAGCCAAACTCTTGTGCTCTGTGGGTTTCAACAACTATACCCTTATTTGCATGCATGTTATTAACAAATTTAAGCTTCATTAGTCACTTCTAGTGAGGCTAGAGACATTGCTGTGTGATTAATTAATGACCAATCAACAATTTCTAAGCATCTACTTTTTTCATATTATAACTTAAAATCAGGGTAACTATACAGTAAGCCTTTATTTTTTTATTTTGGTAAGACACCATAACAATCCAATATATAGTTCAGACAAAAGTGGAAGGGATGTTCTCCTACAGGAGACAGGGGAGTTATACAGAAGGTCCAAATATCCAGCTTTCCTCACTCCCATATAGGCTTCTTCACCAGAAGAAAATATAGAGTATGAAAAGTGCTTCCGGTGCATTTTCCTTAAGCTCCTCGAAAATAATGCAAAAGGGAGGACAAATGTCAAGAAAAAGACTACAATACTTTTAGATACCTGAGAGCAGATGAATAACTCACTTAGATATTGCTGCAGTCAAAGAAGGTAGGTGAACACTTCAGGGAAGAGGAAGAAGCTAGGAGGATTTAGAAGGGAGGATTTTCACCTCCTTGTGAAAATGTGTACATTTTTTAGTTCAGCACTTCTTGGGATAATAAAACTATTTACTTTACATCAAACAAACCAAATGTCTCCAACCTTTTTTCCAGTTACAATTGGAATACCGGCCAAACAGTATGTCTCATTATAACATGACCCCGAATTTCATGTGATTCCAATGTTTGCACCCTGCCTGCTGCTTTATGGCAAAGCATTTTCTGTATTTCCATCTCTACTCCATTCATTCTTTCACCTCACCTGGAGGTCTAATTTCTATAAGGTTATAATGGCAGAAGCCAAATCTTATTTACGTGGCTCCACCACTTCTTGAGACCCGTTCAAAGGACACCAGATCTAATTAATATATTGTGGCCTGTTTGATCAATCTTGGGGAGAGAAAAATTAATTTTTAAAAATCACATTTAAGTGATTTTATGATTCCTTGACAAGTATAAAATTATTTCTTATTAATTATATATTGAAAACTGGAACTTAATCACTTTGCATATCTAAACAGCATACCTTTCTTTTCTTACTCAAAACAAATTAATTCTTAAAATATTCTGTATACATTTCCATTTATTGGCTATTCTTTTCCTCATATCCCCTTAAAGTGAGGTAATTACTAACAAAGCTTTAATAAATCTATTTGGCGTGCCCTTATCCACAGATAACTTAAAACCTATTTGGGATGGCCAGACAAGTGAAAATTATGATCATAAGAATTCTGTATGTCTCATCCTCAAACACTGATTCTCAATAAAAGGCTAAATTCTGTCACACCAAAAATTAGAACTAGGACAGTAAATATTTATGTGACAGCTGTATAGTACTGAGTATGTGATCTAAATAAAATTAAGGGAAAGAAGGGAATTGGGAATCACTGGGGGAGACATTTCCACAGAAGTATAATCTGAGTTGGATAATAAATACAAAAATACCTCAGTTTAGGAGCAATCAATTATAAAAATGAAGCAGTAATATGATAATAGGAACATATTTTACAGTACTACAAACATGCACTGATGCTTTTGCTTTAGTTGGTATATTAGTTTACAAACTGAAAATGCTTACAATTATTTTGAAATATTATTTTGTTGTTTAAAAAGGGGAGGAAGTTCAACTCATTAGGACTAAGAACACATGCTACTTTTTGACAGAAATATGAAGTAATCTAAAGTATCTGCATTTCCTTGAGTAAAATGTTTTAAAACTTTTCTTGGCCTCAGTTATATTTTCTGAAAAATGGGTCAGTAATAAGCTGTATAATGTTTCAATGTTTAAATAAAATATTTTAAAGTGTAAGGCATACTGCAGACACTAAATATGAAACTTTATCTTTTATAATTTTATATAATGGTATTTTTTCCAAAATTAATCGTATAACTCAGTAAGGATGAAAGAAGATTGTATCAGTGCAAATTAGTATCTTGTGAGGTATTCTTAAAGTAACTGGAAAAACTCAGAAGGATGACTTTCCAAATCTGGCTCAGAAATATGATATTAAAAACCCTGATGATGTGAGTTAAAACTGGCTGGGATAATTATGCTGTGGATCAACAAAGCACTATGACTTCTGCATTCCCTCATGTGAGAAAACACACACAGAAACTCTATATACTGAACTATTTCATTCAAAATGGGATGACTGTACACACCAGTTTGCCAAAGCACAACCGTTAAAACAGCATGACATAGTTTCTGAGGCAGAAGCAATGTGAATGAGTAGCAGAGAGAATTAAAGGATGTGAAGATAAGGCAAGGAGTCTTGGAGCTGTTTAAACTTCATTTCCCAGCTTTGGTAACTTTCCTTAAAGCACATTTGAACAAATCAAGTAAATTTCCAGATACCATGAGTGTGCTTTTTATATATCACCTGGGGAATGTATAAATTATTTCAGACCCATTTTGGCATCAAAGATGACAGACCTGTATCAGACCAAAGCGCTATTTCAAGACACAGTACACCCCTGTGGTATGCCTCAGCAAGGCAGTGTATTTCATCCATAATGGTCAGGTATTAAGGACATGACAGTTAAGATCTATTGCCAAGGAAGTCAGTGATAAGCCATTCTAAGTGAGTTTGCTGTTTCGATTCAGGTTATTTGACTATGTATAGACCTTACATATCAAAGGCTTAATGTAATACAGTAATAACATGTCAACTTTCACCAATGACATGACAAAAACTGACACAGCATCAGTTAACAGTTCTTAATGGAGAAACAATAAAACATTTTTTACCTGTGAAATAAATTCGCTGGAAATACAGAGTTACTGCACTGGATTATTTTTTAGGACTTTGCTAAGCTGGATTTACTATATAATTACGTAAGTCCAACGCTTTGGGAATGCAATCCAACGCCCGGAATTTTTGCTATGGTACAGCCAATGAATATAAACTACACGGATGAATATACAGTGTTTTTACTCTCATTGGTTGAATTCTTATATTTGTATAATAAGGTTAAAATCAATAAATGCCATAAATAAAGTGAAAACATTACCCAATCATTGGCTAGAAATGGAGAACTGGACTGCGTCTCAGTGCTGAGCTGGGCTGCCACTGCTGCTCTCTTTGGGATGCAGTTCTCCTAAACTCTCTTCCTGGCCCTTTAGTCCTGATCTCATCTTCTCTTGCTCTTAGGAACTCACAAAACTTCCTAGAAAGTTTTCTGACTTATTTAAAATAATAAATCAAGGGCAGAGAATACGGTAGTGATATTATAAAAGCAGTGCCAGAGTTCCCAATACTCTCTCCTTAATTTAAAAGCTAGGAAATTCAAATATTACTGGTTTCTGATGCCAGAGTAAAGGTAGTTCTACTCCACCAGCCTCTCTGAATCAAAGTGGAAAAACAAACAAGATAAAAACGAAATGGATATATAAAACTTAAATTAAAAAAAATGACACTAACCGTCTGCACATGAAACCAGAAGTGTGAAGAATACTGAGAGAACTTGGACCAAGATGTAGTGATAATATGAGAATCCCCTCATACCTGTTTAGATGTCAGATGAAAACAAATATCCCTAAAAGTTAATGTCACGGTTTTGGAAGAGGCACCAAATGATGCTTGGATTACAGTGATTAGATTTAATGCACTGGGACAGCCAAGAAAAAAGGGATATCACAGAGCACAAGGCAAAGTAGAACTTAAGAAGGTGGTGTGCTGTCAAATATTTTCAGGCTGTACAACCTGGCATTCAGCTTCACAGAGATGGCTACAAATGACTGCGGCCACAGGAGAAAACGGAAGCTGCCTTTGCCACATCACAACTCTGGAAGACCATTAAGATACTTTACTCCGAACCACACTGACCTGCTAAAGATGGGAAACAAAGGAGATGGACTTTTGGGGCAGAAACATTTTCTATTCAGGTTCCAAAGTCAGTAAGTCTGAACACAACTTTCGGATCATACTGCAAATACTGCATTGTTATTCAGCAAATAGCACATCAAATTCAGAGATGAAAATGAATCAAGCTATTGGAAAGGTATAGAAGAGAACAATGAAAACATCATAGATATAATGCCCCCACTGGAACCAGCCAAGAAGAAGAATAAAATCATCAATGGTGTTATAGTAGACAAGTTTGAAGAGATCATGTAAATAAAACTTGGTGAAAATGACTGAAGAGACATGAAAAAACTCTAGTACATATACTTAGTATTTATAAATGGGGAAAGAGAATGACAGACTATTCCAAACTCTCTATCCAAGTGTACATCAACAGATGAATGGATAAAGAAATGTGGCATATATACACAATGAAATATTAGCCATAAAAAAAATGAAATACTGCCATTTGCAACAATGTGGATGGACCTAGAGAAGAGTATGCTTAGTGAAATAAGAGAAAGACAAATACTGTATGATATCACTCATAAGTGAGATCTAAAAAAAATACAAATGAGTGTGTATACAAAACAGAAACAGACTCAGAAAACAAACTTGTGCTTACCAAAAGGGAGAGGGAAGGGAGGAGGAACAAATTAGGGGTATGGGACTAACAGATACAAACTACCATACATAAAATGTAATAGATAAAAAAGGAAATAGTATATAGCACAGGGAATTATACACTTTATATTGTAAGAGCGTATAATGGAATATAAACTGCAAAAATACTGGATCATTATGCTGTACACTTGAAACTAACAAAATATTATAAATCAACTATATTTCAATTAAAAATACTTTCTTGATATAGAGAAAGCTTAGACTCTGTGGATCAAAAAAGAATAGTGTCCAAGAAAAACTGATACAGAATGAACAATGACTGATAAACTACTGAACTCCAGTAGATAAAAAAGAATCTCATGAATAATCAGTCAGAAAAACCAAATCAGCTAAAATGTATCCAAAGCTTTACTTCAAAAAAAATAAATAAAATCAGGCACATTTCAACTTAATCTCCATAAACCCTCTTGAACATATGATAATGGAGGAATATCTATGTGAGTCAAAGAAACTATTAAGCATTCATGTGATATCAAACTATAATTCATGTATTACAAACAGAGTTTCAACCACACAAAAACTCAGACTATAGCACCTTTATCTTACTCGTAAAAAAAATTCTTAACAAAAAATATCCTAACCAGTAAAAGCTAAAGTTATAGCAGCAAGATTAAGAAAACAAGTGGCAGAGGGCTGTGCCTCTGAGGTGGGAGAGCCAAGTTCAGGACACTGGTCCACAAGAGACCTCCCAGCTCCCCGTAATATCAAATGGCGAAAATCACCCAGAGACCTCCATCTTAATGCCAACACCCAGATCCACTCAATGACCAGCAAGCAACAGTGCTGGACACCCTAGGCCAAAGAGCTAGCAAGACAGGAACACAACCCCATCCATTAGCAGAGAGGCTGCCTAAAATCATAATAGGACCACTGACACCCCAAAACACACCACCAGACGTGGACCTGCCAACCAGAAAGACAAGATCCAGCCTCATCCACCAGAACACAGGCACTAGTCCCCTTCACCAGTAAGCCTACACAACCCACTGAACCAACCTTACCCACTGGGGACAGACACCAAAAACAACAGGAACTACGAACCTGCAGCCTGCGAAAAGGAGACCCCAAACACAGTAACTTAAGCAAAATGAGAAGACAAAGAAACGCACAGCAGATGAAGGAGCAAGGCCAAAACCCACCAGACCTAACAAATGAAGAGGAAATAGGCAGTCTGCCTGAAAAAGAATTCAGGATAATGATAGTAAAGATGAGGCAAAACCTTGGAAATAGAATGGAGAAAGTAAAAGAAACGTTCAACAAGGACCCAGAAGAACTAAAGAGCAAACAAACAGTAATGAACAACACAATAAAGTGAAATTAAAAATTCTCTAGAAGCGATCAATAGAAGAATAACTGAGGCAGAAGAACAGATAAGTGACCTGGAAGATAAAATAGTGGAAATAACTACTGCAGAGCAGAAATAAAGAGAATGAAAAGAATTGAGGACAGCCTCAGAGACCTCTGGGACAACATTCAATGCACCAACATTCGAATTAAAGGGGTCCCAGAAGAAGAAGAGAAAAAGGGACTGAGAAAATATTTGAAGAGATTATAGTTGAAAACTTTCCTAATATGGGAAAGGAAATAGTTAATCAAGTCCAAGAAGCACAGAGAGTCCCATACAGGATAAATCCAAGGAGAAACACGCCAAGACACATATTAATCAAACAATCAAAAATTAAACACAAAGAAAAAATATTAAAAGCAGCAAGGGAAGAACAACAAATAACACACAAGGGAATCCCCATAGAGTTAACAGCTGTTCTTTCTGCAAGCCAGAAGGGAGTGGTGGGACATACTTAAAGTGATGAAGGGGAAAAACCTACAACCAAGATTACTCTACCCAGCAAGGATCTCATTCAGATTTGACAGAGAAATTAAAACATTTACAGACAAGCAAAAGCTAAGAGAATTCAGCACCACCAAACCAGCTTTACAACAAATGCAAAAGGAACTTCTCTAGGCAGGAAATACAAGACAAGGAAAAGACCTACAATAGTAAACCGAAAACAATTAAGAAAATGGTAATAGGAACATACATATCAATAATTACTTTAAATGTAAATGGATTAAATTCTCCAACCAAAAACATAGACTGGCTGAATGGATACAAAAGCAAGAACCATATGTACACTGTCTACAAGACACCCACTTCAGATCTAAGCACACATACAGACGGAAAGTGAGGGGATGGAAAAAGATATTCCATGCAAATGGAAATCAAAAGAAAGCTGGAGTAGTAATTGTCATATCTGACAAAACAGACTTTCAAATGAAGACTATTACAGGAGACAAAGAAGGACACTACCTAATGATCAAGGGATCAATCCAAGAAGAAGATATAACAATTGTAAATATTTATGCACCCAACATAGGAGCACCTCAATACATAAGGCAAATACTAATAGCCATAAAAGGGGAAATTGACAGTAACACAGTCATAGTAGGGGACTTTAACACCCCACTTTCACAAATGGACAGAACACCCAAAATGAAAATAAGGAAACAAGCTATAAATGATACATTAAACAAGGTGGACTTAACTGATATTTATATGACATTCCATCCAAAAACAACAGAATACACTTTCTTCTCAAGTGTTCATGGAAAACTCTCCAGGATACATCATATCTTGGGTCACACATCAAGCCTTGGTAAATTTAAGAAAATTGAAATTGTACCAAGTATCTTTTCTGACCACAACGCTATGAGACCAGATATCAATCACAGGAAAAGATGTGTAAAAAATACATATATGGAAGCTAAACAATATACTACTTAATAACCAAGACATCACTGAATAAATCAAAGAGGAAATCAAAAAATACCTAGAAACAAATGACAATGAAAACGTGACGACCCAAAACCTATGGGATGCAGCAAAAGCAGTTCTAAGAGTGAAGTTTATAGCAATACAATCCTACCTTAAGAAACAAGAAACATCTCAAATAAAACACCTAACCTTACACCTAAAGCAATTAGAGAAAGAACAAAAAAACCCCAAAGTTAGCAGAAGGAAAGAAATCAAAGATCAGATCAGAAATAAATGAAAAAGAAATGAAAAAAACGATAGCAAAGATCAATAAAACTAAAAGCAGGTTCTTTGAGAAGATTATCAATTTTGTTTAACCATTAGCAAGACTCATCAAGAAAAAAGGGAGAAGACTCAAATCAACAGAATTAGAAATGAAAAAAGGAGAACTGACACTGCAGAAGTACAAAAGATCATGAGACATTACTACAAGCAACATTATGCCAATAAAATGGACAACATGGAAGAAATAGACAAATCCTTAGAGAAGCACAACCTTATGAGATTGAACCAGGAAAAAAGAGAAAATATGAACAGACTAATCACAAGTACTGAAATTGAAACTGTGATTAAAAATCTTCCAAAAAACAAAAGCCCAGGACCAGATGGCTTCACAGGCGAATTCTATCAAACATTTAGAGAAGAGCTAACACCTATACTTCTCAAACGCTTCCAAAATATAGCAGATGGAGGAACACTACCAAACTCATTCTACGAGGCTACCATCACCCTGATACCATAACCAGACAAAGTTGTCACAAAAAAGAAAACTACAGGCCACTATCGCAGATGCAAAATATAGATGCAAAAATCCTCAACATAGATGCAAAAATCCTCAACAAAATACTAGCAAACAGAATCCAACAGCACATTAAAAGGATCATACACCATGATCAAGTGGGGTTTATCCCAGGAATGCAAGGATTCTTCAATATACACAGATCAACATGATACATCATATTAACAAGTTGAAAGAGAAAAACCATATGATCATCTCAACAGATGCAGAGTAAGCTTTCGACAAAATTCAACATCCATTTATGATAAAACCCCCCAGAAAGTAGGCATAGAGGGAACTTTCTCCAACATAATAAAGGCCATATATGAAAAAACCACACCCAACATCATCCTCAATGTGAAAAACTGAAACCTTTTCCACTAAGATCAGGAACAAGACAAGGTTGCCCACTCTCACCACTATTATTCAACATAGTTTTGGATATTTTAGCCACAGCAATCAGAGAAGAAAGAGCAATAAAAGGAATCCAAATTGGAAAGGAAGAAATAAAGCTGTCACTGTTTGCAGATGACATGATACTATACATAGAGAATCCTAAAGATGCTACCAGAAAACTACTGGAGCTAACCAATGAATTTGGTAAAGTAGCAGGATACAAAATTAATGCACAGCAATCTCTGGCATTCCTATATACTAATGATGAAAAATCTGAAAGTGAAATCAAGAAAACACTCTCACTTACCATTGCAACAAAAAGAATAAAACATCTAGGAATAAACCTACCTAAAAAGACAAAAGACCTGTATGCAGAAAATTATAAGACACTGATGAAAGAAATTAAAGATGATACAAAGAGATGGAGAGATATACCATGTTCTTGGATTGGAAGAATCAACATTGTGAAAATGACTCTACCACCCAAAGCAATCTACAGATTCAATGCAATCCGTATCAAACTACCACTGGCATTTTTCGCCTAACTAGAACAAAAAATTTCACAGTTTGTATGGAAACAGAAAAGGCCCCGAATAGCCAAAGCAATCTTGAGAATGAAAAACGGAGCTGGAGGAATTAGGCTCCCTAACTTCAGACCATACTACAAAGCTATAGTAATCAAGACAGTATGGTACTGGCACAAAAACAGAAATATAGATCAATGGAACAGGATAGAAAGCCCAGAGATAAACCCACACACATATGGTCACCTTATTTTGATAAAGGGGCAAGAATGGAAAAAAGACAGCCTTCTCAATAAGTGGTGCTGGGAAAACTGGACAGCTACATGTAAAAGAACGAAATTAGAACACTTCCTACTACCATACACAAAAATAAACTCAAAATGGATTGAAGACCTAAACGTAAGGCCAGACACTATCAAACTCTTAGAGGAAAACATAGGCAGAACACTCTGACATAAATCACAGCAAGATCCTTTTTGAGCCACCACCTAGAGAAATGGAAATAAAAACAAAAATAAACAAATGGGACCTAATGAAACTTCAAAGCTTTTGCACGGCAAAGGAAACCATAAACAAGATTAAAGACAGCCCTCAGAATGGGAGAAAATATTTGCAAATTAAGCAACTCACAAAGTATTAATCTCCAAAATTTACAAGCAGCTCATGCAGCTCAATGTCAAAAAAACAACCCAATCCAAAAATGGGCAGAAGACCTAAACAGACATTCCTCCAAAGAAGATATACAGATTGCCAACAAACACATGAAAGAATGCTCAACATCACTAATCATTAGAGACATGCAAATCAAAACTACAATGAGGTATCATCTCACACTGGTCAGAATGGCCATCACCAAAATATCTACAAACAGTAAATACTGGAGAGGGTGTGGAGAAAAGGGAACCCTCTTGCACTGTTGGTGGGAATGTAAATTGATACAGCCACTATGGAGAACAGTTTGGAGGTTCCTTAAAAATCTAAAAATAGAACTACCATATGACCCAACAACCCTATTACTGGACATATATCCTGAGAAAGCTGTAAATCAAATATAGTCATGTACCACAATGCTCATTGCAGCACTATTTACAATTGCCAGGACATGGAAGCAACCGAAGTGTCCATCAACAAATCAATGGATAAGGAAAATGTGGCATGTATATACAATGGAATATTACTCAGCAAGAGAAGAAACGAAATTGAGATATTTGTAGTGAGGTGGATGGACGTAAGGTCTGTCATACAGAGTGAAATAAATCAGAAAGAGAAAAATAAATACCGTATGCTAACACATATATATGGAATCTATAAAAATAAAATGTTGATGAAGAACCTAGGGGCAGGACAGGAATAAAATGCAGATGTAGAGAATGGACTTGAGGACATCAGAGGGGGAAGGGTAAGCTGAGACGAAGTGAGAGAGTGGCATGGACTTACATACACTACCAAATGTAAAATAGATAGCTAGTGGGAAGCAGCTGCATAGCACAGGGAGATCAGCTCAGTGCTTTGTGACCACCTAGAGGGGTGGGATAGGGAGGGTGGGAGAGAGGGGATATGGGGATATATGTATATGTATAGCTGATTCACTGTGTTATACAGCAGCAACTAACACACCATTGTAAAGCAATTATACTCCAATAAAGACGTTAAAAAAAAAAACATACTATCAACCTTCAAACACACATGGCAAACTTTCAATGGATTTTATTTTTTTTTTTTGGTTTTTCTTTTTTAACAATGCTTTGTAAATGCAGTTCCTTGGACATTTTTGCTGAAGTTGTCAAAACTTCACCGTATGATAAAAGTTATCTCTTGATTGTAGTGCACAGAGGGATTTCAAATGCGATGTTTTATTCATTTTTTCAAAGTCCAAAAGCTCCTTAGAATCTCTAAGCGTTTTACTGTTTTCTCCTTCTAGAAGTTGGCAGCTGTGGCACTCCTCTGAATGAGACCCTTCCCCTTCTTCATTTTCACTCCCCACTTCACTCATGAACCCACGCCCAACCCCCAACCCTCTCTCCAAGCTCCTTTCCTTTTAGAGAATCTAACTTCTAAATGGGATTTCAGACTGACAACGGGGAAAAAGGAGAACGTCTTGCTTGAAGTTGTTTTTCACTTTAAAGGATTGTTTAGTGACAACCTTTCTTCTCCAGAAAGAAGAAAATTCCAAAGGTGAAAGGTTGTTGTTATACACTTGAAAGCATCAATTTCTGTCAGGAATCAATTTATTCTCACTCATATTTTTTACTACAACTAGATCATACTGAGTAGTGGTTGACTCTTGTAAATATTTATTCAGAACCATTTGAAATACATAAAATATTTTGGTTGGAAAAGTTATTTCTATGTAAATAATTCTGTATAAAGATATAACTTGGAGTTTAGATTTTGAACTATGTAAACAACGTGTTCTCAGATTCAGCAATTTTTGGTAGAGGAGGGTTTTTTGTTTTAACATAGAATAATACTCGTGAAACCAACATCTAGCATTTAAGAAAAGCCTAGAGAAACATGTTATACATAGAGCTACAGGACCCAGATGTTTACTCTTAATTATATGAAATGCTGCTTAGCCTTGATATTTTATTTTCCTACCCCCTCCCTAGTAGTCATGGCTGATTTTAACTTTATTTGGAGCTATGGCAATGAACCCCAAAGGGGACACACTGAACTGTTTCTTTAAAAGAAACCATGCATTGCCCTCAAAACTGATTTTTTGAAGAATTATTAACATGTTTCCTATTCCATAGGGATCACAAAGACCTGAAAGTTCAGGGCTATATTTGTTGCCCGTGTTTCCTTCCACAGTATCCAGCATGGGTTTCAGCATACTGTAGGGTCTCAGTGTTTATGGACTAATTAATCATTGGCTTAAACTGAAGTGTTAAACAGGTGAAAGTGCAGTGAAATTGGTATTCTAATCCACTGCTGATGGTAATGCAATCTAGTACAACCTACTTAGAACGTAAAGCTTAGCTGCAGGAGCCATTAAGATGTTATGCCCTTTGACACTAACAACCATTTACTTAAATATTTATCCTATAGGAATAAACCACAAAAATCAAGATTAACAGTTTAATATATTAAAATCTTTGTTTTAACTCAAAAAGAAGAAACACTGAGATATTTAATATTAAGGGAATAGTTTGTTAATGTAATTATGTTGACATAATTACCTATTATGCAGTTACTAAATTTATATTTATGAAAATGACATAAATTGAAAAATAAAGCAAAAATATTGAAAAAGAAACGTGCATACTATTATTATAATTTAAAATGGAAGCATATAGTCAAGAGAATTGAAAATGAAAACATTTATAAGGAGAAGAAAATATATTTTAAAAGTATAAACACACATGTTAAAATACTACGGAAAATGTTCTTATAAGAGTGTTCTGGAATGAAAGTAGCACTTACTTTAAACTGGCTAGTTTTATTATTTGGGTTTTTTTTAAAGTTTTGTGCTGGATTCATCGTCTGGGTTGTTTGAGAGCAGACATTAATTGTCTTCATTCAAAATGGTGACCATTCAAGAATTCATGTGCTTCTCAATAGTTACTCCAGCTATCTGAAGCAAAATTTTATTTAAAAAATACATTTTAGAGAACTATATATACTTTTTTTCCTTTCAAGCAACTACTGTGGTAGGTACTGAGTAACCTATATTATTTGGGTTGGTCCCAGACAAAAAATTGCCTTGAAAAACCACACCATAATTAAAGTAACATGAAGAAATAGGCACTAAAATGAAGGACAGTATTATTACCGACTTCAAATAAGGAAACTAGGTTATTTTAATTGAATGCTTACATTATTCAGACTAAGCAAATAATTACTCTAGTTCCTAATGTTAGTGTGGTTACAACTAAATTACCTAAATAAATGTAGAGCACTAGGAACTCTGTGAAGGTAGTACATCACATCTGGAAGATGTATAGATAGATGCTTTCACTATTATGTTCAAAACTATTTATCAAGCTCCAGAACTTGAATGATTCAGTGGGTGCATTTTAATGAGGTTAAATGGATGTCCCTTTGCCTTTGAGAAGGAAGATCTCATGAGCTCTAATTTTGTTGGCACGATTATTTTTGCATTTTAATAAGGAGTGAGAATTAGAATTGAAAGTTTTTGTCTTGCTAGTTTGTTAATACGAAGTACTTTAAGAACTAAAGGATGGCATGCTTGAAATAAACTATTCCATCGCCATGGATGGATAACCAAGAGTTATCAGGCAGGGACTGGTAGAAGAATTTTGTAAAGCAAAGCATCACAACGTCAAAACTTACAGAGGCTTTAAACCACTAGGCTTATTAGGAAACAGTTAGGGATTTGGTTTGGTTAGGCCACAGAATAGAAAGCAGGAATGGTAGAAATTAAGGGAGGAGTTACAGGGAGAGGTCAAAATGGAGAGTGTCTTTTAGACCATGTGCCCCATTTGTACTTTATTACTTACATCACTGCCTACAGGATTTATATATTTCACAAGTAACGTTTAAACAAGGAAACAATAACTAAAATAGGAACCAATATATGGGTTTATTTTGCCAAATAAAGACTTGGAAAGCATACAAAAGCAACAACTATGATTTACCAGCTCTTCTCACCATATTGATTTCCAAGAAGTAAAAATGATTTTGCAGAATAAAAGATACACTTAACTTCGATGTAGAAAACTTGTAACATTTTCCATATTTTTCTTATGGGGACAACACTAACCTATTGAGCACAGAAAAAGAATGAGAGAGGTAGAAGGAAATACGATTATAAGGTACTTGACACAAAAAACCTCAACGGATGCTGTCGTGGTGTTTATGATCGTCACCAACTTTCTGCTTCCTGCTTATCTTCAAAATTTTAATTTACTCCATTCTAGAAAATTTACCAGGGGTCCTCTGACAGTTATACTAACAAGAATTACACTGTCAAACATTTAGGGAGCCACAGTCACCTATCGTTTTCCTCTTCGCCACCACCATGTGCCATGAGTCTATGAGAGCTCATGCCATCATGTCCTTTCTCTCTGTGTAATTCCAGTTACCACCTAAAGATTCAGAGTTCCAAGACTTCCTTCTCTCTCAGTTACCTTAAATTCTGCATATCCTCATTTGAACCCTAGTTTCTCATCCTTAATTTCTGGAATCCTTTCCCTATGACCATAAGGTATTTAATGACCCATCATTGGCTAAACTTTTCTTATGTTAAATATTTTCTTAAACCATTCTGTTCTTGTTATAAATGAAAACTGGCTCTTAAAAGCTCTGCTTTGCCTAGAGCCCTTGGTGTCTTTTTTCTTTTTCTCAAAACACCTGTACCTTTGGAAAAAGAGGGGAAGAGGAACTGCTTACTCTTTATTGTTGCTTCCAGACTATGCTCCTACCCTCCCTTCCTAAAACCACCACCTCTGTACCTCATGTCACCAGACCATGTCACCCATGACCCATCATAGCTATCATCTACCAATCCATAAGTAAGTCAGTCACATTCATGGCTTCGGCTCATAACTTCCTCTCCTTTTCTCCAACACTACTGTCTTCTTTCTTTCAGTGATCTTATTCTTTATCCCAACCAAATAAGTCATTTATATTTTCATACTCCTGACCTTGTCAGACCTCATCCCCCTGTAATCACAATTTCACACAAGACAGTTTGAGATCCCTTTGACCTAAAAGAAACCCGATCCATTGAATCTACTGAACTCCTCTAATCTGTTATCTTTCCTCCTTATTAAAAACCCATGGTAACTTATTTTAACTTCATTGCATAGATCTTCAGTCTTTCTTCGTATTTATTTGGGAAAACAAAAACAATTGTTAACTTTGAATATGGCTGGAGAAAATTACGGTATGGAATAGATTGGTCTAGCCTGAAAACCATGACCACAAAGTGCAGTGAATCCCAATGCTCACTAGCAATCCTACTCTACTTTCCCAAATTATTTCAGACCTTCTCTAAGCAAGCCCCAATACCTCTCTCAGCTGGTAAGTTTATCTATTTCACTCAAAGAAAAAGGAAACAAAATGAGAAAAAACTTCAACAGGTTTTCA
Organism: Phocoena sinus; assembly: GCF_008692025.1. Taxonomy (NCBI): domain Eukaryota; kingdom Metazoa; phylum Chordata; class Mammalia; order Artiodactyla; family Phocoenidae; genus Phocoena; species Phocoena sinus. Next base: position 10,521,726 of record NC_045776.1, on the reverse strand, counting down.
CCTCCTCATATGCCCACAAACCTTTATACATGTAAATCTCATGTGAGTGATAATCTGTTTCTTTTATTCCTTTTTATGTCAAACCCTTAAAGGTATGTTTTCACTCCCCTTTTACTTTTTCAAGAACAGTACTCTGTCAATCCTCTTCTCCTCTCATCATAAATTTTTTCTTCACCGTTCAGTTGTTTCCATCTGAGCTAATACGTGCTCTTATCTCTCAAAACTTGTCAAGAGAGTTTACCCTACGTGCACTTTCAAACACCACTAATTCTTTTCCCCCTTTAGCTAGTCTTAAAGGGAGTTGTTAAACTCATTGTCTTCACTTTCTTTCCTCTCATCCACTCTCACAAACGTCCACATGCCACCAGAATTACAGAAATGATGTAGTGATCTTCTGACTGTGGCACCCAGCAGGCAATTCTCAGTTCTTATCGAGCTCATTGTGATATTACCCATTATTCTCTCCAACTGGAACACTTGTTCCACGTGATTTAAATAACATGACATGTTTCCTTCTGCTGTTCTTTCTCAGCTTGCTTTGCTGATTTTTTCTTTTAATACTCACCCTTAATTTTGGATTGTTCAGAGTCAAAATTCTTGTACCTATTTTCTTATTTATTTGCACTTAGTCTCATAGTGATATAATCCATTTGCATAGTAACACTGATTTCTTGATAATCAACAAATTATGTCTCCAGAAAAATTCTCTTGTGAGCTTCAAAATCATGTTTGGTATCTTCACTTATTGTTTAATAGATCTATTTCACTTAACATACCCTAAAGTTCTAATGTTTCTTCCAAAACCTGGTCTACCAACTATTGCCCCATCAGTTACTGGCAATATCATCCTTCTAGTTGCACAAACCTAAATTCTTAAAGTTACCCTTTCTTCCCAGAGTTCATCCCTTTCTTCAGAAAACCCTACTGTGTCTTTTTTTTTTTCCCTAGGTATATCAGAGTTTATTCTTCACCAACTCCACTGCTTCTACTATTTTCCAAGTCACCACTATATTTTGCCTGGATTATTAATAATGACTTTTAAATCGTTATCTTGTTTCTAACTAATCTTGTCTAAATGATTCTCAAAGTAGAAGCAACTGTTGACAGTTAATAAAATCTTTTCATGCATCTGGTTAAACCCTGCAATAGCTCCTTATTTCTGCCTGAGTAAAACCAGCTTTCTTAGGAAGTCTTATCCGTTGGCCCCCATTACCCCTCAGACCTCATTTGTATCATGTTTCCTTACTCTCTGGTTTCTCTAACATCACATTAGATGATAAAAATGCATCTGACAAAACCCAAAGCTATTAACAAACAAGGGATAGAATGAAACTATAAACAGTCTCTGAAAACCTATTGTTAAAATCATACTTAGGGCTTCCCTGGTGGCACAGTGGTTGAGAGTCCGCCTGCCGATGCAGGGGACACGGGTTCGTGCCCCGGTCCGGGAAGATCCCACATGCCGCGGAGTGACTGCGCCTGTGAGCCATGGCCACTTAGCCTGCGCGTCCGGAGCCTGTGCTCCACAACGGGAGAGGCCACAACAGTGAGAGGCCCGCGTACCGCAAAAAAAAAAAAAAAAAAAATCATACTTAATGAGCAAATAGTCTATGCTTTCCTCTATGTTCAGTCAGCAATAAGACAGCTTAACTTATTGTCCACCATCACCCCTTCTATTAATAGATCTAATGAAATTATTCAAGGAAACATAATATAAGGTATAGAGATTAAAGAAAACACAAACAATTTTCATTATTTTGCAAAGGATCTAATTGTGTCCGTATAAATCCAGAAGGATTTATGAACAGGATTAATTCATAAAATTAAAGTTTGAGTTCAGAGAAAATATATAAAAAGCATATATATTTTTATATATTAGGAATGTGAAATAAGTAAAAATAAATAATACAACACCACTAGCAACAATCAAGTATCTCAGAACAGTTATGGAAAGATGCTCAGGACAACTTCCCTCAAAACTATAAAATCTTCCTAATGAGACTAAATACCTTAACAAATGAAGAGATATACTATGTTAATGACTTAGAATGCTCAATATTGGAGTTATCTGTATATTCCATGCAACTCCAATAAAAATATCACAGGAGAATGGTTTTTTTTGGTAGAAATTGACATGGTTTCTAAAATGTAAATGGAGAAGCAAAGGGCCTAGATTAGCCATGGCAAGTTGGAAGTAAACGTTCAAATATGGATGACTTACACTACCAAATATTGACATTTTTTACATTTACTAACACAGTACATTACTGATACTAAGTTCGACAAAATAAATTGATGGAACACAATAGAAAGGACAGAAAAAGAGACATAGGTATGCACTATCCCTCATGCTGATGAAAACATCACTAAAAATCAATGGGAAAAGATGACCATTTTAAGAACTTGTGCCAAGTAAACTGGATATTCATCTGGAAAAATGATCCTGAAACTTTAGAGAAAACCATATAAAATTTTCAATGGGATCTAGGCATAAGATTGAATGGTATGTCAATAAAACTTTCAGAAAGGAACATTAAAAGTATTTGACTTTTATATACCAAAAATTTTAAACTATTAACCATAAAGATAGGATTAATTGAATTTGTTAAAATTACCATCTTATGTTTATTAAAAGATAATATTAAGATATGAAAATGCCAGTCACAGGGTAAAATTGTTCATATCCAGAATACATGAAGAATAACTACAAATAAAGAGAAGTAAACCAACTTAAAAAATAGCTAAATGGGCTTCCCTGGTGGCACAGTGGTTGAGAGTTTGCCTGCCGATGCAGGGGACACGGGTTCGTGCCCCGGTCCGGGAAGATCCCACATGCCGCAGAGTGACTGGGCCCGTGCGTGAGCCATGGCCGCTGAGCCTGCGCATCCGGAGCCTGTGCTCCGCAACGGGAGAGGCCACAACGGTGAGAGGCCCGTGTACCGCAAAAAAAAAAAAAAAAAAAAAAAAAAAAGTTTAAAGACCTGAAAATACAGTCCTTTAGATAACACTGACATGTAAAAATTAATGGGGCTTACACTTAAGATACACATACTCTGCTCTAAGTTACATCTCACAAGAAAAAAGAACATAGCAAAAAACTGGAAATTTTTTCCTATGTTTTATTGAACCATCCTCATGTAGTGTCCAGGATACATTAAATAAATAAATTTGCTAATTTTGTCCACACACCACTGTGTATTCTGAACATACAATCTTTAGAATCCTACCACAGATTCCATAAACATTTAAGCTTGACACTTTGTTCTTGAAATGGTTTTAATAATTCTTCCTTTCACTTAAGAACATATTTTCCAGTCACTCACTCAGCATACCTTTGTATTTATCATTAACCATGTAAAAGTAAACATTAATAATACTGACATAAAAATAATGTATAAAAATTCAAACAGATTTATACTAGAGGAATTGACTGGTATTGTGAATTATGTAACTTCTTATCAAAACAAAGAAGAATGCTTTAAAATTCAGTGTGGAAAGGAAAGGAGGAATTGATTTGAATTATTTTCACTTGTAAAGTAAAAATTTTTCCATTTCTGTTCGTTTCTAATATATTTTTAGCTCTGTTTAAGCACCACTCCATTTGTATTTTTAATTTCCATTACCTAGAAAATGGTTCTTTTTAAGTCTATGAGCTAGTAAGTAAAAGAAAGATTTACTTCATTCAATATACATGTTCTTCTCTTCAAGCATAAAAGTTTTGGCATCTTTATTTCTCTGGAATTAAAGTTTCTAGAGTGTGGGCATTGAATACAGTGTCCTGAATATTTTCCTTATGAGGTTCAGGTGCCCTTTTGTATTTTTATATAAACACAACAACCTATTTTGTGGAAAACTTAAGAAACGCAGAACATGGGGGAAAAGCTTTACGCCATTACCCCTAAAGATAATCGGTTAACAATTCAGTGTGGACTACTTGATATTAAGAAGTTATAAATTTGAGAATATGATCACAATTTCTCAGAATAGAAGTTTCAATCCAACTGGAGCACCTAGAAGTTTTTTGTGATTTAAAAAAAAATACTTAAAATGTAACAATGTATATTCCTGAGAAATCTTGCCTAACTTTAAGTACAGACATAACTATTTCGTGGCCTGGAAATCCACTATGTTGCTGTCAGCATACATGACACAGATGGTTCTCAGACCTTGTGGTGCTATAAACCACCTTGAACACCTAGTGATACAGAAAGACACTTTGTCCACAAACATGCAGATAGTTAGAATTTTGCAAAGCACTGCAGAGAACATGCACTGCCTCGCCCCCAAAATCTTACTCATTAATACCAGTAAAGATTCAAAACTCACTCTCACAGCATATTACTAATATAACATCTCTCTTCAACATATTTAAATGTTAGAATGATATGTTCTATAGATTATATACCAGTTCTCACATGCATTAAAGGATGTTCCTTTAACTGCAAACTTGAAATCGCTTACCGAAATGTATTATGATCACTATACTGAGATAAAAAATAAAGTTCTCATATAAGATAGAGAATAGAGTTGAAATGTGTCATGTTTCTATCTAGAAACAAGGATTTTCTTTAGTAGCAGAGATTTCGTACATGTAATTGAGAATACAGTTTAGTTTCAGAACTGTCTTCAGGTGACAAACTCATCCATAATACTTTAATTCTTGGAAAGCAGTTTATATCATTCTTCGAAGACAATTACCATTATCAAGAAATTTGAGGAATTTATTATAATAAAACTTTAATACAATTGAGAGTTTATGTTAGTGTAGTGAGTAAAGGAGAAACATGTAGGTCTCACAGTGGCAAAAGAGTTTAAAAATATTTGAAAATAATTTAAAATCGTTAATTAGGAAGAAGAAGATTTCAGTAACTTTTGAAGTTTTGAGATTTCAAAGGTAAATGCTTGTGAAATCACAAGTGCTTAATCCCTAGAATCAATATTATATATAGATGAATGGATATATAGATGGATGGATAGTTGGATGAATGAATGAATGTGTGATTGAAGAACCACTTTAATTCAGATGTGAAATCTGAAAGATGAAAAATATTGAAAGAAGATGAAAAGTTCAAACATGACAATGTTATTGATCAGTAATATATCATTGATGACCTTTCTAAAACACGTTTCAATAGAGTGACTCTAGTAAAAGCCTGATGGGAAGCAATTAAGTTGATCAATTTACAGGCAAATCTACTTCACTGCTTTCCTCCAATAATTTAAGAGGAATGAAAATGGGATGATCAGACATAGTTATTTATTTTAGCTAATAAGAGTTTATCTTCTGTCTTTATAAAGTTCTTGCCCGCCCCCCAATAAAAGTTCTTGCCCCTTCTGACCATTTTCCTACTTCTTAAAGCCTCTTCTTTTGAAAAAAAAAAAAATCACACAATACTTATAATTTTTTTCCTTTTGTTTTTATTGAAAAAGCTGTCTCCTTCTAATTTGGGGCCAAGACTGTTTATTTTGAGCTTAGGATGGATGCTCCAAGACATGTTCTAGGTAATTTTTTCCCGTGATACAAACCTGTGCTTGTTTGTTCTAAGAACTGGATTAAGAAACTCAAGAGGAAGTGAAACTCTTTTGGTTGAAAAATAATTATTACTGAGCATCTAGTAGATGCTGGGCATAACGAGAAAAGTATCAGAATTCAGAATAACCTGAAAGCAATTCATATGTATTCTTTTCTCTTTTTTTTCCATATGTATTCTTTCGCTTCTAATACTCTGTTCTATCTACCTCTTCCCTCATGGCAACAGATCATGCATGAACTAACTCAATCTTATCCTTCCCTGAATCATTCTATCTCTGCATTGACAGTTATTACCAGTGTAAACAACAACAACGCCTGGATAAATTAGCTAGGAGGTATATGGGTATATATAATATGGAAATTCAGGAAAAAGTACTTCATAATTTATTATTAATCTGTTATCCCACTACATATAGCTCACAAATTATTGTCAAGATATATCCATTCCCCACATCTGAGATCACTTAATCACTCTGCCTGCTTTAATAATGCAGTCCTAACTCAATTCTCTTCCTTCAGCTTATTTTAATACTTTCAGACCAAGCACTTACCTTTTGTTTGTGAAGCCCTTCTTCTTAGCAATTATAAACCAGATTAGACTTTCCTGGTTATGAGCTCATGGACTTTTGTTTATAGAGAACAATTCGGGACTGGAATTCTCAGTATGCTGAGTAACTGGGAGACCAAAATCTTTTTTTCCCCTGAGGTGATTAAATGCTTCTTTAAAATAGTATTTTTTTTTGTACTTGAAGTCATCAAGAAACCCAAAATACAGAGTGGATCCTTAATTAACATTTGCAGGTCTGTTGATAGATTGGCATTACTCACCAATTATATTTTTGAAATATTATTTGTTGAAAGTTTGTATTTAAATGTATTTTTGATTATATCAAATAGTCAATATGTAATTGATATATAAGTATACATATCAATTAATATAACACTTTTATCGTGATTCCATTTTCTCCTTAATGCTGTATCTTCTAACATTGAAAAAAAAAAGACGTTTCGAATAAGACCAGAGTTTAATTAAACGTAATATAGCTATTTCTAAGACATAAAAGTTACCCCTATGTCTTGAATGGGTAAATAAGATATTCACAAATTCTTCAAACCAATTTTGTTTTAGGAGTAAAACCATGTGTGTGCTATGCAGAAACCAGTCTACTCAAATTATGTTAAAATACCCAGTTGTAGCTGGTGGTGATAGTGACTTGGTTAGCTGTTCACTACCTCACTGTTGCTGTTTTTGCTGTTGGTCCTCTTTGGATGTGGATCAAATCTTTTGATGAGGTTAAAGTAATCTTCATTTCCAATATATTTCAGACATATATGCACGCATATATACATACACATATACAAATATATACAACATAAACATACATATCCAGACACTGAAAAATAACAGTAAGGGCTTTTTCCCCTGATTTTGGATTTCCTTTTCCAATATTGGGATTTCTCATCTTCTGCAGGTTAGATATTTGTGGCTTCTACTGTAATTCATGCTTTTAACACTCACTATTAATGGAGATGCTTTATAGCTGAGAAAAGTTTAAAGGCTTGTTTTAGTTCAGAAAAATAACCTTACTAGGGTTGCTGATTACAATTGCATCTCACCTACTCAAACGTTTAGAGTTTGTGAAATTGAGCTGAGAGCTCTAGTAGAAAAATGCAAGCTTTATAACAAGATTTAATCTTTCTGCAAGCAGCTAGTCCAGAAATACCATATCAACAGCTGTTCTCATGGAATATTAGCATTTCAGCTTCTGGCCTCAGCTGCTTCTCAGAATTGCAAAGAAAGGCAAACGTGGAAAATGTTCATTTTTAACATTAGCTCGAGTTTGAAAATCAGGGTACATTCATCGGTCCCCAAAAGTAATGGATGCACATTTCTAATTATTTTATTCCTGAAGTAGCGTGCAACATATACATAACTCAGAATATCCTTGTTAACTATAGAAAAAGGAGAAAGGCATATTCATCCTTTGGCAGCATGATTTCCAACTGGTGCCATAATGTGGGTGTGGTCTTTGCAGGCAAGACAAAAATGCAACGTAATTATCAATATTACCATACTTAATTTCATACTTATTCTCTTGTATTCATGACTAAAAAATAGAAGCTATGAAACTGTAGCAACTGTGGTAGTATTTAAGTAAATAAATTCCCTTTCCAGTTTGAATAACAAGGATGATCATAACAGAGACCAGCTCCACGATGGGGGACGGGGACGGTGAAGTGGGTGAATGGATTTGTATCATAGGTAAAAATTTATTTTAATTCATCTTTTACTTTCTTTTCCTGAATACTAGTAGCCTATCTAGTCATTAAGTTCCACAAGTAATATGGTTTTCCATTATTATATCAAAATATGCAGCCACTTTAAGACAGTAAGACACATGCCTCCTGTCTGCCGGTTAGAGCCTATTTTGCTAAGTGTAAAGTTCTTCAGTTTCTTGATAATTGATAAATTTCATACCCTAATATTTCTTATTATAGTGTTTAATCTTTCCAAAGATATGAACATTTTCTTAGGATGAAGAATTATGTTTCCATCATTGTGACTTAAGTATTTGCCTTGCTTAGATACCTTCGTATTAACTGTTGTGTTGACCCAGTTCATTTACAATGGATTCAAGGCTTTTGAAACTTTTGGGATGTTGGTTTTGTCTTCAAAAAGTCTACTTAAAATGATATTTGGAGAGAATATTTTATTACAGAACTTTAAAAAGAAAGCCAAATTTAAAACAAGAATTTTCATATGGAATTAATGATATACCAATAATTAAGCAGTCACCTTAAACACACCCTCACACCTTATGAACGCCAAGAAAGTAGTGAAATTTTGAAACCACCATCAGTGTGAGTTAAAGAACTGTCCTCTCTTTACTTAAACCCTAATGCGCTCTTGAGAGCTTCTCCACCCAACAGCCCCCCACCTCCATTTTGCTTCCTTTTGGATTGGTGTATTTTTTATGGAAAAATTTGCATTTTCTGTAGGATATTTACAACAGTTCATACTGAGGAACAGCAGCTTTGTCAGCAAAACATCTATAGCTATGACTGTTCCTGCTGTATCTTGCATATACCCACGCAAACACTAAGATAAGAGGTTGAGGTTCTTTCCCTTCACTTTTTTAAATAGTCTCAATTCTCTTCTAATATGTATGAATATCTTTTTTTTTCCTATCAGAATGATAGCAAGAGCGGGGCTGATGGATGAGGTTTATGAATTGACTTGACTTTTGTAGGAAAAGAAAATAATCTCTGATGAACACTATTTCAAAAAAAGCCCCCCACCAGTTTAAAAACAAACAAAAAAAACACAACAACTTTGCTTCCACGTTTACACTCTCAATTATGAAAACAGATTTTAGAGTTTACCCACGTCATGCCCATTTCTGTTCACAGTACATGTCTCAAGACTTATATCAATATTTTTAATAGTACAATGCAGACAGCTGAACTGATTCTGGTAGTTATGTGAGGTCATGCCATTTAGATAATTATATGTAAACAAACTAAATTGGTTTAAGTATTAAATTTGAAAATTACAGATTTTTTTTAATCATAGAGAGAGAATAAAAAGTGAGGAGCGGTTAGGGCATGGTAGGAGAGAGAGTATTTGAAAGCGTAAGGGGTTCTATCAGTATAAAGGATCAGGGAACTTTATATGAAGCAGATGATATTGGAAACATTCAATGGTAGGATTTTTAGAGTGATTGGGCATTTAAGTAGGATATTTCTAAATAAAGGGAATTATGTAAAAGATTAGGAAAGTTCAGAAATACTAAGGGAAAAAGGAGAAAGAGTCTGACTTAATGGCTGAGTTTTGAAGGACAGCAGTAGGATATAATGGAGAAATGATGTGAGCCATTTGGTGGAAGGTCAAGCACAGCAGGCTGAGAAGTGAGCCCTTGATTCAGAAAACACAGGGCAGGTACTGCTTGAGTTTTAAGGGACATCATCCCTCTAGGCACAAAATCCCAATCATTTCCTACAGAGTGTTCCAGAAGAGAAATACCCATGAGTTAGAACTGAAGCAACAACTCGGCTATGGTCTTTGAAAATTTTGACCCTATTGCTTATAAATGTCATTTTATTGTGAAATAAGAAATCAGTGACAGTGGTCACAGGTGGCATTTGCTCCTCTTCAAAGCACATACTGAACTTACAGCAGAAAATTGGAAGCAGCTGTAAACTGCAAGCATCCCTTGTCTATGTGCTCTCAACTTCCAACAACACAAATTCCCCGTGCATCCTCTTCTTTTAGTGGTCCATTGGGGAAAAAAAGACAGACACTGAAATTCAAGAGTTCTAAGAAAAAGTACCTAAGGGTTGTTGTTTCAGTGAATTATAGCAAAACCACATGGTGATTTGGTCCTACCTGATTTGTGCTGCTTACATTACTTATCATAGTTTTTGCTCAGGGTAGAAAACAATTCTTAAGTATTCAAAAATAATATCATGCATTTTCTAACATCCCACAAATCCCTCAGGAGGAAAGAATATCAGCCTAATAATTTGCAAATTTGTTTTAAATACTAACTTGGCATAGAGCTAGAAAAGACATCATTTCCAACCCTACATCTTCACCTTACCCTGGATCTCCAGAGAAATCAATTACCCACTGGTGATGGCTTCCTTCTGTTTGCCGTAAAGTAGGGGAAAGCAAATCCAACTTGTAGATTAGGGAAGATACAGTAATGACTTGAGGTAGAGAGTCAAGAAGGTATTGTCTCAGAAAAGCAGAAGAATCAACAGTAAAAGAGCAAATGACAAAACATCAACATGAAATAATTCAGAGTCAATTTAATCGGGAAAATATTCAAGAAGGTAATGTATTGTAAACATATTTGGCACAACTCTGAGTGGAGATGGAGAAGTATCTAGCCACTTACCCATATATATTTAAATAAGCAATAAATAATTTATGAGATATTATTAAATATATTTTTATAATAGGCTAACAATACAATATGTGGCTTTTTCTAATTTCAAGTCTATCACAGAAGGAAGTGATGCTGGCTTTTAATATTTGCCTTCTTGATATTCCTTATAAATCCTGTTAGGATCAAATTGAATATTTACTATCAGTGGTACCTTCATGGATTTGCCTACCCTGCCTGCAACACTTCTACTAAAACCTTCCACTGTAGAATTACAAATGCCTTATTTATCACAGGGATATTCCACTGACCTTTGCCTCTAATAAGACATTTTACAGAAGGGTGGCAATGGGCTCACGCTCTTGGAAATCACTGTTTTTAAGTTGTCCATAATCCCGAAGCAGCTGGCCTGATAGAACAATGGAACAGTCTTTTGAAGATTCCTTTCTTATACCAACTGTGTGTCAACCTCTGAAGGCAGCATGATGTCCTCAAGGATGCAGTCTCTGTTCCGCACCTGTGACATCTGTGGTTTATATATGTTGTTGTTTCTCCCACAGCCAGGATTCACAGGTGTGGGAATTAAGAGGGTGAAAATAGAAATGGATTCCCTCATTATTGCTCCTAGTGGTCCACTAGTGAAACGTTTGCTTCCTAGTCCCTTGACTTTTGTTTCTACTGATTTAGCAGTGTTAGTTTCTGGGGAAGGATGGTTCTATCAAAAGACACCACAGTGACTCCATTCACTGGAAGTTGAGACCACTATATGTCCCCGTTGGGTTCCTTGTACCAGTGAATCAACAGGTAATTAATGGTGTTAGCGTGCTGGCCAGAGGGATCAATTCTCATTTGGAAGGGAAACTGGGTTGCTACTATTGATACATAACAGTGGTAAAGAGAAGAATGTCTGGAACGCAAAAGATGTGTTAATATAAACCTTGTATCTCTGTATTGAAGTAGCAATAAAACAAAAGGCAATTGTGATTCAACTAGGAAAGAAATGCACAACACTCAAACATGTATTAGGGCACTCTGCACCCACTTTGGGGGAAGCTTATTTTCCTCCTCTCAGCTCTACGAGGGATAGTTCCATCCCGTTAGGTACGAGCACAATTTCGTGACTGTCTCTGCTTGGAAGTTAGTCAGGATTAAGGGAGGTGTGTATGGATGCTAAGTGGACAGTGCTGACCATATTATGGGTCAACTTAAATTGGAAATACCTTTTCATAAATTCCATCTCCTCTATGATTCTAAATTGGAGTTAGCCATGAGAAAAATATACATGAGATTTGGACGGAAGACATGAAGGAGAAATCATTTCACATAGTTTCAAGTTTGGAGGTAGGTACCGGGTACAGTGACAGCTCACACACGTAGTCAAGCCTTGGCCTCTCCACCTTGTTGGCATGAGGTGCACATAAGCCCACGGGTCCCCTTTTAGCTTCTCTGAGCCCTGATCCAAGCGTGGGTTGAAGGGTACCTATTCTATGGCATGACAGATGAGACTATAGGAAACATTCTTCATTTCCATTTTGTTCTCATGTGTCCCTGTTGACTCTTGCAGGGTCTAGCTTGCCCTTATTCTCCTCCACCTCACATTTGGCTCTCCTCCCTACCATTAGCCTCTTTGACCAGATGGAAAAGTCTTGCATATACTTTACCAGCTACCTAAACTGAGTACAGTCTAATTGCCATAACAAATTCCTTATTCTATATTACTCATATCAACATATCATTCTAATGAAACTCTGGTATGCAATTTTCAATAAATATCTTTATGAAAAGATTTCTATAACACAGTCTTTGGAAGATGTGAATCAAAAAAAAAATAGGGATCACAACAAGAAAGAAAGAGCAATAGTCAGTACTTGAGACCAGGGAATTGAATAAAATTGAAATCAGTTGTAACATCTGTACACATTTTCTCAGCCCCCTTTTCTACTCAAGCTATTACTGCTGCAACTAATTGACCAGCATCTGCTTCAGTGCAACACGGATACCAATCGGAACATCTCTGGAGGCGCTCTCTCAGCTCTTACGAACTTGCACAAACGTGGAAGTGGGAGTGAGTTTTAACCTTTCCAGGCAACGCTTGCCAAAAGAGTTATCTAGTTATCTGAAGAATAACTGCACTTTTAATCTGTCATTATGGTGGAGAACCGTGAGGTGCATTGTACAAAGCTCTTTAGAAAGTTGCCAGGATAAAAATCCATTTATCCACAGTGGTGGTCAGCGCAACATTTCAACTCTGCACTAACTGTCCCTCTTTCCCCGTAATGCTCACCAGGACTTTCCTTTGCTTAGGTACACTTCCAAAATTAAAGTCCTTGCATTCAAGGTATTTTCTTAGGCTCCACTTTTGAGGGAACCAAGGTTAAGAGAATCGGCTATAGATGTGGCCCTACCAATAATGTCTTAAAGAGGGAATTCTGTAACTAGGTCCCCTGATTTGTACCAGAGTCAATAAGGACCCTATGACTAGGGGTGGTGTGGAGGTAATCACTCCAATGTGTAGTTGTTTTACAGTTACCATTTGTTTCACTGGTGGTGAACTTGATAAAGTACAGGTGGGAAGTGAAACATTAGTTGGTTAGTGGTGGTATTTGAATGGAATGGGGAAACTGTAATCCTCAATAGTGCAGAGTAGTTACCTGCTGATTATAGCTTATAAACTACAAAAGAAACTCAATGTTTAGTCTTGGCAGGTATCCTTTGCCAAAGTCAGGACTTCGGTAGAGAAAGAATAGGATACTGAGTCCTGGGACGGTGATATTTGGGTCAATAAACCTGAAAGCTCAGATTACCCCGCACGAGAAGAGCACTTTCCAAGACGGTATTTGTGCTCCTAAAAATATTCCCTCATCTATCTAATTATATATAATCTCCAGGTGAAAAACTTGGGCAGCATTTAAGCAGAGCCTAAGCTGATTAATTCTTTCTCTATGAGAAGATACCACTCATTTACCAAAGGGTTTTGGGACCTGAAAACAGGTGAACACATGTAGTAAGTCTTGAAGATGTTGGATCAGACAGGAAGACCTGTCAGGGTGGATACGGGAGAGTTTGCCGACACGGATATATATTCCTGTGATCTGAGATTAAACATCCTGTCAATGAGACCTGAGCTATTCCTAATATGCTACTGGAACAGTTTTGTTATGGACACAGTGGAGAGCTACCATGGGTGATAGAACATTTAAAAGATAAAAAAGCCTCACAGATGTGGATATGGGGATGTTACAATGGATTTAATGTGTAAGACCAGCAGATGCATCACCTGACTAGGTTCTTCAAGAGTGATACGAGACCACTTCCATTGCTAAAGCCATACACAAAGTGGGTTATAAGTTAGACAGTAACACCTTTGAGAATAACTGGCTTCTCTATGCTATTGTTGATAGAAGGCTAGGCTGCTATGAAACTAGGCTCTCAATATCAGTATATATAATAGGATTTTAGATCAGAGGCTAGGTGTGGTGATTAACTGATCAAGGCAAAGTGCATGTAACCACCATAAAGGCAAGACTGGAGACATAACCAGGATGTTTTGACCTGCAGGGATCTTTGACAATGGCTAAGTGACCTGAGGGGTGAGATAGATGGCAAACCATCTTGGATACTACTTGGCTTAGAGAAGCAGAAAGTAAAGACAGAACTGATAAGCAAATGAAGAGATCAGCCATAGCAACTGTAAACCATCAATCACTTTCCAGATCGAAGTCAATTATCAGACCCAAGATGTTTTAATTGAAGGAGAATCCAGACCTCTTAAACATATACTTATGGATATACATAATGAAGAAATCAGAATACACAGGCCACCTAAAAGCTGGTGGGTCTCAGGTTTGAACTGATTCTGATACCAGCAGAGCCAAAACACTGATGTTTAAGTGAAAGCATACGGAGGCCTGGTGCTCAACAGGGTTGAGGCACACACATCTCTAAGTCACTCCAAAATGTGTTCTCATTATGTGATTTTTCCAATTGTATAACTGGGGTGCATAAGGTGTAACTGGAGAAGAACGCTGTAAACATTTTCTTACTTGTGAATTAAGAGCCATTAAGATGGGGAAGGTCAAGTGGCAGTTCCCGAAACCCTCCTCTCCCCCTACCACACAAGCAAAGTCAAAGGGAATGAATTAAAAAGATTAATGCCCCTTATCAAAGAAATAAAAGATGAGGCAGCAGTGTGCCCTAAACATCCACATTTAGTTCCCAGTCTGGGCAAAAAAAAAAAAAAATGAAATTGTGCCAGATAATTGTGGAATATCCTAAACTTGAACAGACGGCACTTCAACTGCAGCTGGTACATCACCATACGGTATTGATACACAGATAACAGTAACGAGGGGCTTCCCTGGTGGCGCAGTGGTTGAGAGTCCGCCTGCCGATGCAGGGGACGCGGGTTCGTGCCCTGGTCCGGGAGGATCCCACATGCCGCGGAGCGGCTGGGCCCGTGACCCATGGCCGCTGGGCCTGCGCGTCCAGAGCCTGTGCTCCGTGGCGGGAGAGGCCGCAGCAGTGAGAGGCCCGCGTACCACACACACACACACAAAAAAAAAAAAAAAAAAAAATCATAACAGTAACGAAATGCAGCCTCTGGCACTGGGTGTGTGGCTGTTGATCAAGATTGGGAACTCCCTGGGGAAGACATCAGTGAGAGAGTTCAAAAGTCAAGCCCAGAGAGGTGATAGTCGCCATCATTACAGGCAACAAATTATTCATATTCAAATACAGAAGACCGTGCAGCAAAAATTCAGCCTATTCAATTGGAAGACGGACAAAACTAATTGGGCAGCTTCTTCACAAAAATAGGACATCCAATTGGCAAGAGATACAAAAATACACTTAAATTCATTCGTTACCTAGGAAATAATAAGATCACAATAGGATACTTCTAAACACTCGTCAACATTGCCAAAAATGGAAAAAAAAAAAGAATAGTGTTGGAGAGCTGTGCATCAAATGAAATTCTCAGATATACGTCTCAGTGAGGTATAAGTTGGGGTAGCTGTACTTGAGGACCGCTTGGCAGCATACGCTACAACTGTACATCTGTAAACCTTCTCACCTGAGGATCTCTCCTAGGTTCATACACGAGAAAAATTCCTATAAATATTTAACAAAAGACATGCACAAGAGTCTTTAGAAGCACTACGTGTAACAGCCTCAAACAGAAGGCCCAAACGTGCCTATGCAGTTGGCTGAATAAACTAACATAATCGTAAACGAAATTCTATGGAGCAGTAAGAATAAATAATTTACAACTACATACAGTAACACGGATGGACAGCACAAAGATGATGCTGAGCAAAAGACGACAGATACAAAGAGGTACTGAAAACAGGCAAAACCAACCTACGGTGTTAGATGCCAAGCTCAGGGTTGTCCCCCTTGAGAACAGCTGGCTTCTTTCCCGCCCTGGGGCTGATTATCAGCACGTGTCCACTCTGAAAATTTACCAATGTACAAACTTCTGATTCATTTACTTTTTTCTCTATTTTATACTGTAAGCTTCCTTATGTGAAAATGACAGCAGTACACATGTACGTCCTTGCCCCAGGGCTGTGTTGATTCCTCCATTTCTGCTACAGTATAGTTGACAGAGGTTTTTGCCACCCTGTTGCCCTACAGAACATCACACTGGTCACGATATTGTACAATCATGTTCCCTGCAATCGCACTAACCAGGAAGTGGTACTCGGGGTAACTCAGTAAGACATACGCTGCAGAGGACGAGAAATAAGGCCCACAACGGCCAAGGACTCTGCCACAACAGTAACAATCTTCAGGTTCTGATAGGATGAGTCCTGTCTACCTACCTCCTCTAAGGTACAGGGCAGTTTCTTGCACTTTGGTGCGACCTCTCCTTGAAGCCTGCTGGGCCACCTTGGACTCTGGAGGTGACATGTATCACACCTGGAACGCTACGTCAATGCATTTATCAGTTGATTCAGATGTCCCTTAGCAAGAAAGCGTTCTGCAGAGCCAGCTGCTTTTCCACTCATGCCATGTGATCCCACAAATCGGCACTGCTAGAGGTACCCCAAGAGAGAAGCTACTGTGTTACAGCTCTATTAAGCCAAAAAGGAGAGTCACAGAGCAGACTCTTCTCAGGCACTAACGCCAGGTCTTGCCTCCTAGGGCGGGGAACTACTCATTGCTTTAAAAAGAGCTGTCAGTTTGGGCACTGGCCCCTATTACAGACAAGCATCTGACCTAGGGATGAGAGGCTATGCAGCCAGAGCAGCCCATCCTGACCCGGTTCCTCTGAGATCCATCAGGCCACCTAGGGCTGCACCAGAAGCAATCCACTGAGCACTGACAATAATGCACTGTGGACTTGACCTTGAGAAGGTCCAGAGGCAAAAATGTGCTGAATAGGTGACTTTGATTCCTTTGTCACCTCTCTCTGCTACATCAGTGCTCACTTTACATATGTACATTTTCTCTCACTGCTGTGGCCTCTCCCGTTGCGGAGCACAGGCTCTGGACGCACAGGCTCAGCGGCCATGGCCCACGGGCCCAGCCGCTCCGCGGCGTGTGGGATCCTCCCGGACCGGGACACGAACCCGTGTTCCCTGCATCGGCAGGCGGACTCTCAACCACTGCGCCACCAGGGAAGCCCCTTACATATGTAATTTAGGGACTTCTCCACAATAACCACATAAAGGAGAAGAGCACTGTTTACGAACTCATTGCATTACCATCACACACTGCAGCGACTGTTATATTTATTCTGCTACACAACAGGCCTATGAAGGATGGTCTTGCAGGCAACGGTCAAGGGAAATATTTCCACTGAACAGAGCAGTTAGCCGTGTACTTGGTAATTCATCTTAACATGCAGGGATGCCAGAGGTACAGATAGACGTGGATTCCTAAACAAATTGTTTAGAGGTTTAGCTAGGAACCAGGAAGAACAAAGGTTAGAAGACTGCAGCCAAAGAAGTTTGGGAAAGGGGCAAAGTATGTGGATCTCTGGGAGTGGGCACAAAGAGTAGCTGGCTTTGTATCTCTTTTCCATGACAACCAGACAGAATGCCCTGTCGAGGAGGAAATGTTTCAACAGATGGACAGGATTCTTCTAATGGAAGTCTGCTACCCTCTTTCCCCAACTAGAACAATTTTTGTGCAGTGGATCTGCACACATTAAGAGAGTTGGCCTGACCAGAGTCCTAAAATCAGAAGGCTTGACTAAGAGCAATGGCTCAGCATAACAGTGGAAGGTATGACGCTGCTTCTCTGCAGGACTTACAGAGCTATACAAGCAGAATTAGGCAAACAGAGACATCATCTGTGGAATTCATCTCTTAATTTCTGAACCTTAGTGTGGGTTCAGCCTTGCACAGTCCTTACAGCATGATAGACACTGTTACAATTGCAGTGAGCAAACTGTACAAGCAGA
This sequence comes from Phocoena sinus, assembly GCF_008692025.1. Classification (NCBI taxonomy): domain Eukaryota; kingdom Metazoa; phylum Chordata; class Mammalia; order Artiodactyla; family Phocoenidae; genus Phocoena; species Phocoena sinus. The sequence continues at coordinate 10,503,896 of NC_045776.1, read as the reverse complement.
AAAGAGAAACAGACTGTACAAAAGGACTGTACAATGCATTTTTTAACGTCTTTATTGGAGTATAATTGCTTTACGATGGTGTGTTACTTTCTGCCGTATAACAAAGTGAATCAGCTATACCTATACATATCTCCTCCCGCTTGCGTCTCCCTCCCACCCTCCCTATACCACCCCTCCAAGTGGTCACAAAGCACCGAGCTGATCTCCCTGTGCTATGCAGCTGCTTCCCACTAGCTATCTATTATTACATTTGATAGTGTATATATGTCCATGCCACTCTCACTTCGTCCCAGCTTACCCTTCACCCTCCCTGTGTACTCAAGTCCATTCTCTACACCTTTATTCCTGTCCTGCCCCAAGGTTTTTCAGAAATATTTTTTTAAATTAGATTTCATATATATGTGTTAGCATACGGTATTTGACTTACTTCACTCTGTATGACAGACTCTAGGTCCATCCACCTCACTACAAATAACTCAATTTCGTTTCTTTTGATGGCTGAGTAATATTCCATTGTATGTATGTGCCACATCTTCTTTATCCATTCATCTGTCGATGGACACTTAGGTTGCTTCTGTGTCCTGGCTAGTGTAAATAGAGCTGCAATGAACATTTTGGTACATGACTCTTTTTGAATTATGGTTTTCTCAGGGTATATACCCAGTAGTGGGATTGCTGGGTTGTATGGTAGTTGTTTTTAGTTTTTTAAGGAAGCTCAATTTGCATGGGCATCTCTTGTGAACTAACCCAAGGAGAATTGGAACCTATGAATATACCTGTACGTTTTGCTTAAAATATCTATCTACCGGATTTCCCTGGTGGCACAGTGGTTAAGAATACATCTGTCAATGCAGGGGACACAGGTTCGAGCCCTGGTCTGGGAAGATCCCACATGCTGCAGAGTAACTAAGCCCATGAGCCACAACTACTGAGCCCATGTGCCACAACTACTGAAGCTTGTGCATCTAGAGTGCTCTGCAACGAGAGGCCACCACAATGAGAAGCCTGTGTACCCCAATGAAGAGTAGGCCCCGCTCACCACGTCTAGAGAAAGCCCACGCACAAAGACCCAACACAGCCAAAAAATAAATTTATTTTTAAAAATCTATCTACCAAGAGGTATTTAGTGACTTTATTTCATTCTAGTTTAAATTTATTGATGCTCATAAATGTTTATTTAGGAAGAAAAATAATCCTACTGCATGGAGCAGTAAGGAAAGGCTGAAATGGAGAAGTAGATGGTGTGACAGCTGAATGGGAAAGAGGAGCTAATTACTGCCCACTGCTGTGCCTCACAGCCTGTGATGAGCCCTGAGTGCCCACTGAACAGAAGGAATCTCTTTCTGTTACCAGGGAAGAATGATTCATGGTTAGGATAGGGCTTCTCTTTTCTTCTTATACAAAGCAGACAATACAACCGGGAAGGCAGGGAGAAGGGTGCTATCACCATAGAAGCACAAATCATTGTACAGCCCTGAGGATAATGACACTTTTCATCTATTCTTTCCTCTTCTTTGTTATTGACTAGAATAGTATCTTCAGCTTCTTGTGTGTGTTCTTGTATTATGTTGTGCACATAGTGATAATAGTCACTTAAATTACTCTATTTCCAATCATGATAGAAAAATATTTCATACAGGGACTTCTTGTTTCCACCAGGCAACACGTATCAGAAAATAGAAAGAGGAAATCACTGATTTATAAACTATGTTCCAGATGTCTGGCCAGTAATTGTCTAGAATGTAACATGTGTCAGAGAAACCGTGGATAAGAGTGGTGAGGTACAACCTGGATCAACAACTCCCCACAAAAAGAAAGCTATTTAACTCATAACACTCCTGAACCATTTTAATAGCATTTCTCATTCATAAAGGAAAGGGAGGAAAATGATTAGACAGAGAGAATGAAAACTACTATTAGTTGTGAACCTTCTATATGCCGGACACTTTTGATAGAGTATCCCAATTACAGGCAAGTGTTGTCATTTCCCCATTTTATAACTGTGAATGTTAAAAAGAGTTATTGATAACTTGTCCAAGGTCACTTGAAGCTTGTGAATAGCTAAACTAGGTATTTAAGGCCAGTTCTGTCCGATTCAGATTTTCTACTGGATCTCCTCAGGATGGTCAAGAATCGGATGCCAGCTGAGATTTCTTACAGGCTCCCAACACCAGTTCATGGAAAAGATCCTGAGAGTACACACGCATCTTCACCTGAGCTCAGTAACACACCTCTTAAATTCACAAAGACCTTTTCAAAACCAGACCATTATTGTTAGGATTCAGACTTGTTCCTGGGAATTTGAAGGGTGTAACCAGAATGGCAGGCGAGAAGCAGAGAACTCTGGGTTTCCTGAAGTGTCCACAAAAGACACCTATTAGTTTTCATGTACAAAATAAAAGTCTGAGAGCTGTGTTTTTGTGTCATTAACAAAAATGTTTTAGGTCAGTTTACTTACAATCCACTTAGATGAATTTCACTACTTTACTCAGACTGAAGAAAATCTCTTCCTCTGGATCAGTTTTATTAAAGGATAACAACTATCTAAAAAGCCACATGGGGGAAAGTATCCAGGTTCTTTCTTTTGTATTTGCCTCCCAAATTGAGAACGGCACTCCCATGAAAAGAACAAGAATCCCTAAGGTATATTTTAAACATGAAGAAAGCAGAGTTGATGTCTTGCCTCAGCCTCCTCATTTTTCCAGCTGTGTAACTGTGATTGATTATCCATGGGGTGATCAAGGATTTAGCTATAGCGTTGTTTTTCCATGAATGCTAATCAAAAGGAAGAGGCACTTACTTAGTCACCGTACAGAACATATGCCCTTCCAGGCACAATCTTACAGTCCAGCATGTGTGACTGACATCAGTGATACCCGAGATGCTATTCTTATATTTTGGCTGGTGAGAGAGTGATGGGAAAACAAACTCACTTTCATGAACTGGCAGGTACTTAAAAAAACAACAACAACAGAATTCTAGGTGTCAGTGCCTCCCCTGAAGAAAAAGACGGACATCTCAATACTTCTGTAATTTGCTAACTAATGTTTGCTGTATTTGCCATGGTCACCGGTTCTGTGCAAAGAGGGAAACTACCCATTCTTAAGAGCATAATGGCATTACATATTTTCACAATTATTTTAAACAAAATACCAAAAAATACTCTAAGAAAACTCATTTTCTCTTTTCTCAGAGTGAACCATAGGCACATTACCAACTTGTACATATTGAAATTATTTTTAAAGAATGAAAGTTTTCATTTACCCTCCTTAAAGCAAAATTCTTCTTTCTTTTTATTAATGCAGACACCAAACATCCTGATAAAAATGGCAACATAGTTTATATGCTACAGTTTAAGGTTGTCTTAATAAACCATAGAGGAATTAATAAGGTGTTTATTGCATATGGGAAAAATCAAGGCATCACATTAACATGACATATATTCACAAACCCATCACTACTGATAGTTCTTATTTTGGACAAACACATATGTTTTGTCAGTTTATTTGTACACATTCATAATTTGAGTGAATTTGCAAATGAAAATTTTCAAATGAAAATTCACTCTGGTTATTTACAGAGGAAGAGCTTTCATAAAAAGAAAATTATGAATTAATCCAAAATTAAGAATGTGAAGAGATGATTAATGTCTGTGGGAGTATAACATTTTTAACAAAACATCTCAATTTTTTAGCATAAATTGCCTTTGTCTTCACAATATATTCAGGCAGGTATGATAAAAAGAACACACATTATTTAAATAACTTCAATTAATTTCCCATTTGCATTTTCATATAAATTTTGACTGCACCACCTGAGATTTTTTATAAGGCCAGAATTTAAATATTAAAGTAATTAAGTACTGAGAAAATTGGGAAAGTTTTCTCCGCTCTATTAATAATTGTGTTTGCCACCAACCACTGAGCCCAAGTATATCATGCTAGGAAGAAGGAAAGTACTTCCGGCTATAAAAAGTATCCTTAATTTTGTAATGTGGTCTCAAATTTGAATATGGATAATGAACATTTTGTATGCTACTTCTCATCTTAAGCAAAAGAAAAATATTTATGACTGATTGAATGCTATATTCTTTCCTTTCTTATAGTGGACATTCAGAAGTTAAGGAAATTGTTAGGTAAATTAATTTTTAGAATGGTCCTTAATACATTTAACGTGTAACCTTCAATTTATCAGGCATTAGATTGATTAGCAAAATTTATATTTAGCCTATGTACCCAGTACGCCGGCCTGGCCGCACCCTTCACCAGACCTAGTGGTATGTCAATGGCTGTCACCACGGCTCCCAAAGCGTTCTGCACGGCCTCGCCCACCTTCCGAGCAATCGGAGTCCCACCTCCATCGTCCGCCTGTGCCTCAGTAACATCTAACTGCGAATTCCTGGCTTCATAGCAGTTGTCACCCACCCGCAAGGGCGCAGGGCCCCAGCCCCGCTCTGGCACTGGCCAGGTCTTGGATGAACAGCTGTCACAGAAGCCCTCCCCACAGGCCCAGCAGTGATGCTTGGTGTCCTTATCTTTAAAGGATGTAGCGCACTTGTTGCAGCTCAGGATCTGGGAGTTGGTACTCCAGTAGGCAGGGGCGATCTGGTCTGTCAGCCAGGACGTCACAGCCTTGGTGGGCCCAAGGCTAAGCTCAGACACCGACTGAGCCATGAAGTTCATCCCATCCAAGAGGCGCTGGGCAGCATTGTTGTTGTCCTTCAGAAATCCATCAGTTCCAGGCCACACACGCACAACCTCTGTCTGGTGGGTTTTGGGGGGTGGGTTGTACACACTGGGACTAGGTTACAACTTTGCATTTCTATAATAAAATATGTCTGGCTGATGTTTTCTATTTTTGTCAACTCAATGTTTTGCAGTCTCACATCTCTTGTAAATTAATTGTTTCCGTTATAAATTTTGTTACTCATTGAACTTCCTGAATAATGGAGGTACAGTACGTTTAAATTCAGGAAAGGCTAAAAAACGTATTAGACTACGTATAGTTTGCCCTTTCATATACTTGTGAAATATATTTGCTTTCTTTTTGAAGATAAAGCAATTGTACAGACATTTTGAGGACCCCTTTTTCCATTGTGAAAGCCACATGAAATTCACAGCTGTTTATAATACCCCAACTACCAGAGCAGCTACCCCGTAAGGAGATGTGCGTGTTTTAGTGCACCTGAGCTCCACGTTTGCAAAAACAGGCAGCAAATGTAATTGATCTCTAACTCTACTTATCTGACAGCCAACAGGGATTATAAATACGCATATATGTCCAGTGGCACAATCTAAATAGTGCTAAGAGGGAGTATTAGCTTATAAATAGATCCACTGAATGTAAGACAGATTGTGATTAGAGTTTAGGTTCCAAATTTGTCCAAACCAATGACTTTGAAACCAAAAACTGGGGGAAAAATATCATTGTTAGGGTTGTAATCTTAGTATGTATTTCTCCACTAATGTAATTTTCTCATTTATGATCGTTTTAATATCAATTTTACTAAACTCTTATAAGAAGCCAATGATCCAGGAAGTATATTAGGTAGTAAGCACTTAAAGATGAGGAAGACACAGCTCATTCCTAAAGAGGTCTAGGGAGTAACAGAGACAAGTACAGATACACAAATAATGTCATTTCAGGGCAGTTTCTCAAGCTCCATACCTCAGCATTTGGAGCCGGATATTCTGTTGAGGTCTGTTCTGTGCACTTCAGGATGTTTGCAGCATCCCTAGTACCTATTCGTTAGATTCCAGTACCTATACTCCCCTAATTAAGACAACTCCAAATTGCTCATGACATGGCAAACGTCGCCGAGGGCCAAAAATCACACCTCATTTGAGAATAATTGCTCAAGTTATTAAATGCAAAAATACAAGTGTATAGAAATTTAACCATAATGCTAAGTGATTAACGCTGGTGTGTACCGAGGGGCAGGGGCTGGCTGTAAATAAAAAGATCCGTCAGAGTTGTCTTCACGTTCAGCATGTTTTCTGAACAGCTTCCTGAACTAGGATAGCGTCCAGGTCAGCCAGGATGAGGTGAGGCCACGAGAGGGAGGAGGTGGAGTGTAAAACAGAAGACCTGAATCAGTATGGGGCTTACTGATTCCTTGTTGTACACTGAGTACGGAGGTTTGGCAGAGAACGCAGCACGTTATGACGGTGCTAGATCATATTAAACACTGAAGCCTTTCTAGGAAACCGGGAGAATAGAAAGCCCTTTGGTGATGGGGGGAGTAAACAGTGAACATTTCTGTGAGCAAGCCATTTGTTCAGATTTCTGGTTGAGAAATGAACAGCTGGCTGTGTTGTGGAGAAAGAATTGGAGGGAGACAGCCTATAGGTAAGATGAGAGCTTCAGTGTGTGAAGTCAAGCAGACAGGAGGATCTGGATTACAACAATGTGAAAAGGTAAAGAGAAGAGCATCTGCATCAGAATATAACTGGGAAAATATATTAAAATGACTTTTCGGTTACTGAACATAAGGGGGTGAAGAAAAATGGAATAACTGGAACATTTTTGGACTAAGTTATATAGCAGATGCTTTCAGGGCTCACCCATAACCCCTTGGATCCCTTGGCATTTTGAGTATGCTGACTCCCAACAGTGAGCAACTGCGTCTATTCCAGAGGCATCCCATCTGTCTACGGGAGCCTGCTTGCTGGCATTCACGCATAGCCAGATTGCCAGGGAGTTTACATTTGTCCTGAGGTGGCCTTCAACCAGTAACTGCCAGGTACAAGAGAGCTATTCTATAGCTCCCCTGCATCTGAGCAGGGCAGCTCTGACATGTGGCCTGCACTGTCACCAGAGCTTCCCTGAAGGATTAAGCCAAAGTTCTACATATTGTACTTGATATTTCACCCTTTCTTAGCCTCCAAATTTTTCTGGTACTTTTTTTATCCCCCCATAAACACAGTTGTTAGTCTTTCCTGAACACAGCTTTTAATAAATTATGTTAACACATATCCTTGTGTCAAGATCTCCCTTCTGATAAACCAAACCTTTTTGTATATTTCAGGCATCTATGGGATATTGGAGGTGACCAGTCATCATTTGGATATCTGGAAATGGAGCTCAGAAAAGGTCCGGTTGAAGTTTTTGGTTCCATAGGTATTGAGGAAACAATATTTTTAATGCCATTATGGTCTCCTACTGTATATAATACTATGTATTAATTCACATTCACTTGAGTCTTTCCATATGCAGAATCAGTCCTTATCCAACAAAAGGTGAAAACATGTTCTGCTAATATATTATCACTTCTTTTAACAAGAGGTGGGTTGTGAAATTAATATCCGATCATATTTCTAGTACATGTTTTTTCCATAACACCTCTATCCCATTTGTCATTTGAGCTGGAACTTTCTGATTAACACTGCCATTCATGCATTTATTTGCTTGTTCCATTATTTGTTCATATGTTCATCTTTAATAAGTAGTTGTGACCATCAGTAAAGTAACAGGCTGTGTTAGTCATTGGGAAACAATCATGCATTAAAGAGTGGCTTTTCTACATGAAAAGTGACTATGATGTGATGTATCTGAGAAGCATATGCTCCTACCAATTAGGAAAGATACATAACTTGCCATATTCTGCCATGGAATATTAAGAGATTACAAATCACACTCATTATTAAAAGCAAAGCGTGACTACAGATATATTAGGCAATCTTGTTTTATACATTCAAAAAATATGAAAAACCTAAACACTAAGAAGATGGAATCAACCAGTTAAAGTCTCAGTAGTTTTGCATAAATAGGCTCAGGAGAGACACTTGCGTCTCTCATATGCTTTAGTCAGAACTTCATGGGAATGTTCAGTTAGGGGCTACCAAAGTTTTCCAGATAAAACTTGAGGAGTCTGCAAAAGAAGCACTATGATCCCCACCACACTGTGTGTTCCCTCTTCTGAATCTTCAACACTCCCCAGAACTGTACTTTTCATAAGAAGCCTCCCATTAAGTGTTCATTTAATTGAATAATTGCATTTAATTAATCCAAATACTGTTCCAAGGCAATGAAATATTTTATTCCCAAATTAGACATGAAATAGTTTCAAATAGTCCTAGGAAACTAGCATACAATATGTTCTTATTGACATGTATCATCTTACAGCATTGTTTTGCTAAAAGTTGTCTTGTATTGAGTAAAGTACTAAGAAAATAAAATAGTGAATGTGCCCTTTCACCTATTTTAAACTTTGCACATGGCGGGAAGAAAAGTCCAGGCCTTATATGTTTCATTCTCTGTTTAAGACAGCCTAGGGACTAGGAGTCAGAAATATTGGTTTTGAGTAGATCAGACTCTCCCCCTGCCGTACCTTTGTGCATTGTGAAAAATTTATTTAATTTCTGATAGGTTTCATTTCAGCATTTGAAACAGGAGGAAACACTGAAGCTTGGCACAGAGCTTCAAAATTTAAAGTTTTTCAATTCTATTCTTGCAAATGCGTGTTTGATTCAGTGCTCTATCTAACTTAGAGGGGTAGAGTAAAAAAAATAGGTACTTTGAGCAGTACAAAGTCCTCAAATGTGTGTCTATTTTAAGAAATCATAACACCAAAAAATATGTATTTCTCATCAGATTCTCACATAATTCCTCCAAGGATATAAAATTGATTTTCAACAAATGGAAAAAAGGAAGAAAGTAGGAATTACTAATAGAAAATACAAATGGCAGTAGAAAAATGGAACATGTTTTTAAACAGTTTTGTTCAAATGTCTTGGTGTCAACAGAGGCTCTGTTTTTTACAAGTTGTAGCTAGTCTAGATGTGGATAACCACCAAACTATTTCCAGAACTTCTATGTCAGCTAACTAAAAGAACACTGAATTGCTAAAGGCAAAAAAATGCATTTTTGTTCCTTATATTGTATCAGCCCACACATCTTGCTGTCCTAATCTAATCTAACCAAAAAGAACAAAGAATCTGGCAAGAAAAATCTGAAGCTATCAAGAGAAGTACACGAATCTTACATGACAGGACATATAAGACTCAGCCTTTGGCCATGCTTCTTACATCACCTGAAGATGAACACACTCTGAACTGATACACTGGGTAGTTGTTTCATAAGTCTGCTTACTTTTCTTAATTCTATGAAATTATTTGCCCTTTTATTTTGAAATTTTATTATATGTTTTTAGTGCTACAGCTAAATAGTAGGACATTATAGACAAAGGATGGCATACATAAAAGTTACTTTTATCCTTGTACATTAATATTTGTAAGTAAAAGTAATCTATAACTCAAAGACTAGCTCAGAAACACAATGCAACTTGACAGAATTAGAGCATGCATTCATTCAAATGATACCAGTTTATATGAAGAGGGTGTATCTCCTGGATATGAAGAAAACATCTCTTTCAACAGCTAAAACCATAAATCTTAGTTTGACACCTGGCTTACAGGTCTCCCATGATGTAAGGGGAAATTGTTCCCCTGTCATTGACAAACCTTTCATTGATTTGTTGTGGGGAAGTGAAATAATTTCTCTGTTGGAATACCGCACACACAAAGATTCTTACAAAGGTATAAAAACAACAAATATCACTGCATTATAGATTGTTATCCTTAGTGTTACTATTTTCCTTCCGACTTTGTATTTAAATAAACATTCTAAAAAAAATAAAGATTCCACCATTCTGTAATAAATTACAACAATTCTCTACATTGATTACCCTTTATATTCTTAATTGAAAAGATTATCTACTGGTTACACAGGGAAGAGAACATATATCATACAGGCATATAACAGTAATAGAGTGATTCAGGAAATCCACAGTAATTTTATCATAAACTCCAGAGTTGGTTTACAAAATGGACATTTGGGAGAGCATAAACTATATCACTGGTCAACTCAAAAAGCACTCAATATCCACCACTTCTTTAAGTATTAATGTATGGTTAAGATTGCATTAGGATGAATATAAATTTGCTTCACAAAACACTGATGTCTTGATAACTTAAGTTCAAGAGAAGAAATTCTGTGCTTTAGAAATCTGCCAAGGCAGTTAAGTAACAGTCTACTTATCAAAGTAAGAAATGTTGACAATATACGTTTCTAGTACTGCACAGAGTTACACACAGTGCCTCTTAAGAACTTATCTAAATATACGTGGCAAAGTTTTAAGCACTTCCTTTGCTGCCTTCTGGTAGAGATTTCTCTACTTGCTTGGCTTTAAGTTTCTAATATCACAATTACTCCTTTGGTTGAAGTTTGAAGACAAAACCATGGTCTCCAAAAGACTAAAATTTAAACAAATATGGTTTACCACGTCAGGTAGAATGGGTTTAAAAAAAAAAAAAGACTTTACTCTCTAGTTATCCCATTTTTCTCTTACAGCAAAATTTCTTAATATTTTCTGGTTATTTTAAATTATTTCCTCTCATTTCTCAAATTATTTCCAATCAGTTTTGCCCACACTATCCAGCTACAATTAGCCTTCTCAAGCTTATAAATGATGTCTTATCTGATTAAAAGCACTTTACAACTAGTTTCTCTTTAAAACACTTTGATGATGGATTTTATGACACCACTGTCGTCTGCTTTTCCTCCTACCATTCTGTCTACTACCCACCCTCTTTTTCTAATTCCTCTTCACGGTCCCCAATTCTAAATATGACAGGGCACCATAGATGTCTTTGGACCACTTCTCTTTTCTATATGCATTTAGATTTTTGACATTACTTTCTATATATGGAGACTATCAAATTTCTGTATCAGATTCAGAGCGCTCCTTTGAATTCCAGATCTACATATCCACTGCTTCAGAAATCTACAGTTGTGTGTACAACAAGCATCCAAGTCCTAAAATAGACACACAGAGGATTCAAACCAATAAGAGCAGAAGATACATGAAACATTCTCCAGGATAAGGCCACATGTGAGGTCACAAACCAAGTCCTAACCAATTAAGGAAGACTAAAATAATACAAAGTATGTTTTTCCAAAGAGCCATGAAACTAGAAATAAATACAAGGAAAATTGGGATACCTGAGAATGTATGAAAATTAAGCACACTTTTAAACAACCAATGGGTGGAAGAAATCATCAAGTCAGTAAATACCTTGAGACAAATTGAAATGAAAATATATCAATATATCAAGTCTTATGAGATGTAATGAGCACAGTGTTAAGATCAAAGTATATGGCTATAAATGCATACATTTAAAATGAAGAAATCGCATAACCACTTAACTTTCACCTCAAGAAACTGGAAAAAGTAGAACAAACCAAACTCAAAGCTAGCAGTTGAAAGAAATAAAGATTGGAGCAGAGATAAAATAGAGATGAGAAAAACAATAGAAAACTTGACACTAAGAGCTGGTTTCTTTGCAAAAATAAAATTGACCAATGCTTAGCTAGATTGAGAGAAAAGTCTTAAGTAACAGAAATCAGAAATGGAGGGAACATTACAAATGAAGCATCAGAAACAAAGGGATTGAAGAAAGAATACTATGAACAATTTAACCCCAACAAATTGGATAACCTAGAATATAAATGCATACATTTCTAGAAACATACAACTTTCTAGGACCTACTAAGATTCATGAAGAAACAGAGACTGAACAGACCAAAAACGAGTGAAGATACTGAATCAATCAAAATACCCTAACAAATAAACGGCCGGATCAGCTGATCTCACTGAGGAATTCTATCAGACACTTAAAGAATAATTAACACAAATTCTCCTGAAACACTTCCAAAAAATTAAAAAGAAATACTTCCCAGTTCATTCTGTGAGGTCAGCATTACCCTGATACCAAAACCAAAGACATTCCAAGAAAAGTACAGACCAATATTCCTGATAAATATTGATGCAAAAATAAATTAAACTACATGTTAAAAGGATTATACAACATGACCAAGTAGGATTTATTCCTGGAATGCAAGAATGGTTCAACATATTAAAATTCAGTTAATGTAGTACACATTAACAGAATGATGAGAACATGATCAACTGAATCAATGCATGAAAAGAAAGTATTTGACAAGATTCAATACCGTTTCATGATAAAAGACTCAACACACTAGATATTGAAAGTAACTTGACATAAAAAAGGCCATTTGTGCAAAGTTCGTAACTGACATCATACTCAATGGTAAAACACCGAATCTTTTCTTCTAATATCAAAACTGCACGGATGTCCACTCTCGCCACTTATATTCAACACAGTATTGGAAACCCAAGCTAGAGCAATAAAGCAAGTAATAGGCATCTAAATTGGAAAGGAAGAAGTAAAATTCTCTCTAGGTGACCAGATTTTATAGGTAGAAAATAATAAAGGTTTCACACACACACACAACAAAAAATTTGTTTTCAATTGGCTTATGTGTTTGTTACCTTATTACTCAATTATGGTCTCTCCTTATGTTAACTAAATATTTTCTAGTATATTATTTTAATTCCTTAGTATTTTTACTATATTCTCCTGAGCTATTTTCTTCGTGAAATAACAAATTTCTTTTTTATAATAATTTTCTAATGTGTTCCCTGGGTTTTCGTTTTGTTTTACATTCCAGATTTAGAGCTGAAGCAACTGTCGACCCAGAAATGCCAATGTGCACAGACAAAACACACAAACAATAAAAGCCTGTGTTCTCTAGCCAAATGAGGAAGAAAGAGGCAGCCTTTTTGAAAATATGATTTTAAAGGCAGAAAATTTTAGACAGTAACTGCTCTAATTCAGACAAGTAGTACAGAAAAGAACTGTGGCTCCAGTTCACCCCATGCCAGCTTAGGCTAAATGGGGAACCAACTTCTGACCTCATGAAGATGTAAAAACACACCAGCCTGATTCATGTCAGTGAAGGTCAGATAAGGAGCCAGGACTTCTGTCATCACTGACCCATAATATCCACCCCGCAAATTGCTAATGGGTACCATATGGAGGTCAGAATGCCCACCCTCATGCAGCAGTAACAAGGGTCTTCTCCTTTAGGTGTCAAGGGATTCCAGGTGGGAAAACTGGGGTTCTACTTCCACCTGACATTAGTGAGGCAGCATCTCCTCTTACCCTTTCGCCTTATATCTGGCAGAACAAGCCAGCTAAAGGAGAACATTGGAATAAGATCCGGAGTCTCATAATATGAAAATATCAAGTTTCACTTGAAAATCTGTTTCATACCAAGAACAAGGAAAATCTCAAACTAAATTTTAAAAAACATAAATGCCAACACCACGATGACAGAGGTGTTGAATTATCTGATGAAGGTATAAACTGTAGGAGATAAATGACTTTCTTTGTTGACTGGTTTTTCCATCTAGTGTATAGAATGTGCCCAGCACATAATAGATACTCAACACATGCTTCTTGAGTGAATAAATGTCACCAAGAAGCCAAATTGTTTACTGCAGATTTTCAGCTATGTTTATAAAACTTAAGTAGCAACACAGCTTCTGATTTAAAAAAAAAAAAAAAGAGGATGACATTGAAGACCCAAATGCAGAATCTGGCCCAATTGCAAATAGAATCTCTTGAAATTAAAGAAAAATGATAACCTATTGTATTAATAAGATTACATCAAACTTTTTAGATTTTAAAAGGACAGCAAGAACATTTTTAATTTGCCATATTTGTTGTTAAATTTTAAATTTTCATTTGCTTGTAATGTTCCACTTATTTGAAAATGTTTGGTAATTTTTGGTTTCTGCATAAAAACTTAATATTGACAGGATCTTAAAAACTGACTTGTTATTGATAGTATTTATTTTTCTAAGATCTTAGCATTTAAGAAAGATGAAGAAATAACTAGTGCTGAGTTGGGAAGACATTCTACAGAAGTGTTGAATTTTTATATGTTTTAAATCTTAGCATTATTTGGAATTTATATATTCATACATTATTAAATATATTAGTTCTCATAAGGCAGCATAAATATAATTCCAGGTCTAGTTTATGCAACTATTCAAAGATTTATAAGGGAAAAAACACAAAGCACCTTTAATTCTTACTGTTTTGAAACATTCAGTCAAAAAATGGTACTCCTGCTAGTAAGTGTTTATTCCCTGATTTGTAGTAGTAAAATGAACAAAACACTATTTTACATTTATCTGACCTCAGATTAAATATACCCCAGAAAACCTCTTGTAAGTTGATGGCCTAGGCTAGCCTTTTTTTTTTTTTTTTTTTTTAAATAAGCTCAGAACGTATAGACACCAAAGGGGGAAAGCCGCAGGGTGGTGGTGGTGGTAGTGTGATGAATTGGGTGACTGGGACTGACAATGTATACGCTGATGTGTATAAAATTGACGACTAACTAAAAAAAAAAGCTCAGGAAGTGCACATTTCTTCCAGATAAAATTTTCTTTCAGCATTATGACTCCAATATCTTGCATCGAATTTTGCATACTATATGTTTACTAAATATTTATTAATTATTCAATAGTTTAGATTTCTCTTCTAACTGCATCTTAGCTTTGCTATTTTACAGTTTCTTCTATAGATTAGAGAACACATCAGTTTTTCTTAAGACTACTAGAAATTTCAGATTCTATGTATTTACACTCCACCTAGAGCAAAACAAAATTATATAACCTACTTGGAGTAAGGGTAGACCTTTTACTAAGTGTTCTTATCACAAAATAATTTAATAAATAGTAAAAAAGGGGTAGGAGGAAACTTTACCGTGGTGAAGGTTTCATGGGTGTATACTTATCCCCAAACGCATCAAGTTGTATACAATAAAAATACAGTTTTTTACATGTCAATCATACCTCAGTAAAGAGATTTCAAAGTGTGGATGGTATTTATAAGATGAGATAAAATGCAAACAAAAATGGTTAAGGCTCATCTCTTGTTAACTCTTACATCAGAAAGTTTTAGCCTTGAGAAACTTCAACAATGGCAGGAAGCACACCAAACTTGCATTTACTTGTAGGGATTCAACTGTCGGTGCTTGGGCTAAAGAGTAAGTAGTAGCAGCTGCAGCAGTAACGAAGGGGAGGAAAAGAAGAAATGTACTGAGTGAGGTTGGTCCCCCTCCTCATTCCATTCGTGGACTGGAGACAATTCATCCAAGTCTCTTCAGAGAGAGGTGGGGATAGAAATCTGCTCTTTCACACGTGGTCCCGGTCTGCAAATGCTGAATGAGAGCCAAGTGATTAATCTCACTGGTCTCACTGGGGAAGTGGGGACCAGGAAGTAAACCTTACGTGCTAGACACGATAAGAGACAGTCTTTTGGGAAGTTGCTGGGAACTCTATAAATCTCCTGACCTGTTCACTGCCTGGGTTTGGAATAACTGAGAAACAAGTGAGTCATCTAGTTGCAATAGCACTGAAAATATGATGGAGCAGTGGCTTAGCTCTACAAAAACTGTCAGTGTGGAGAGGAGAAGCTTATTCATTTTCTTTAGGCAACTGTCACCCAAGAGAAGGAAAAGTTGAGCAACCCAAGTCCACTTCCTTTCAGCAAACTCATCAATTCCTCAAGTTACAGCCCCAGATCTGGGGAGAAGTGAGTTAGGTTACGAAGAGGAGCATCATTCTAAGAGTCTTCTCCTAGAGACTACATCAGAAAAGCTACATCAGAAACGGAATGAATTCCTCCCTAAGGTATATGTCTGTCTCCAGTCTAGCCACTTTCTAAAATAATTTTATTTCAATGTGATTTTTTTGGTCATATATTCTGATATTAGATGGTAATTATATTTTTGCCATTATTGAAACTTAGTATACAACAGTTGCTCATAAATTTCTTGCACTATTTTTTTAACATCTTTATTGTAGTATAATTGCTCCACAATGTTAGTTTCTGCTTTAAAGTGAATCAGCTATACATATACACACATCCCCACATCTCCTCCCTCTTGTGTCTCCCTCCCATCCTCCTATCCCACCCCTCTAGATGGTCACAAAGCACCGAGCTGATCTCCCTCTGCTATGCAGCTGCTTCCCACTAGCTATCTGTTTTACATTTGGTAGTGTATGTATGTCCATGCCACTGTCCAATTTGTCCCAGCTTACCCTTCCCCCTCCTCCCCGTGTCCTCAAGTCCATTCTCCACGTCTGCATCTTTATTCCTGTCCTGCCCCTAGGTTCTTCAGAACTTTTGTTTTAGATTCCATATATGTAATGTTAGCATACAGTATTTGTTTTCCTTTTTCTGACTTACTTCACTTTGTATGCCAGACTCTAGGTCCATCCACCTCATTACAAATAACTTTGTTTCTTCTGATGGCTGAGTAATATTCCATTGTATATATGTGGCACATCTTCTTTACCCATTTATATGTCGAGGGACACTTAGGCTGCTTCCATGTCCTGGCTCTTGTAAATAGAGCTGCAATGAACATTGTGCTACATGACTCTTTTTGAATTATAGTTTTCTCAGGGTATATGTCCAGTAGTGGGATTGCTGGGTCACATGGTAGTTCTATTTTTCGTTTTTTTTAAGAACCTCCATACTGTTCTCCATAGTGGCTGTATCAATTTAAATTCCCACCAGCAGTGCAAGAGGGTTCCCTTTTCCCCACACCCTCTCCAGCATTTACTGTTTGTAGAATTTTTGATGATGGCTATTCTGAATGGTGTGAGGTGATACCTCATTGTAGTTTTGATTTGCGTTTCTCTAATGATTAGTGATGTTGAGCATCCGTTAATGTTTGTTGGCAATCTGTATATCTTCTTTGGAGAAATGTCTATTTAGGTCTTCTGTCCATTTCTGGATTGGGTTGTTTTGTTGATATTGAGCTATATGAGTTGCTTGTAAAGTTTGGAGATTAATCCTTTGTCAGTTGCTTCGTTTTCTTGCACTATCCTTGCAGCTTTAAACTGTCTGGACTGTTAGCTTCTTTAGGAGTTAGGAACTGTGTTTATAGTTTTTTGTTTTGAGGCTTAACAAAGACTAAATATTCCATACATTTTTATTAAATAACTGACTGAATACAAAATGAATGATTAAACACAATGTATTATTTCTATGATAGCTAAATACTAAGTATTAAGTGACAAATACATTGGGCCAAATATAAGTCCCCCTACAAGTATTTATAACCCCCAAAGAATATGTACACATAAATTTAATTTCAACTTAGAACATATAATTTTACACTAATTTTAAACCCACTGTATCCCAATACAAACCAACATGTCAGCATGATATTTAAAGCATTCTGGATCTCTGGAATTCATGCAGTGGGGTGTATCATGATCTTTCCATCCCCTGCCCTTGTTATAAATAAAATTTAATGAGGAGTCCTTGGTCCTTCAGTGTTTTCCTAAATGACTCTTGTCACTAATTGGCTAAATTTCCCAGCTGCCACCTACTTCATTTAGCACAGCATGGATTTAGCAGACTTAATAAAAACCTATAATATTTGCAGCAAACTAACCTCTAATCAGCAGAACATGAAGGATATATTCTGCATATTCAAGTAAACAGTCCAGAGTTCAGCAAACTGATTCAATGGTGAGGGAGTATTTCCACCATTTCAAATGCGATAGGAAAGGCAAGGTTAATAATAATATCTGAAACACGGGAAAGTTTTTGTTTTGGTTTGGTTTTCTTTTTGGTAGTGGAGAAAATGGTGTTTCACAGGAAGTCTCCAGTTTCGCACAAAATTAAGGCTGTTTAGCATGGTTTCTCTGAATATACGCCAAGCACCTATTAAGATATGCTTTTCTCTCTTGGTCCTCTCAGATTGCATTAGGCAAGGGTTTCATGTCTCTAAACTGTTTCTGAATAATTTCCTCTTGTAGTAGCCTTATCATAAAGTATTTAAAAACATCCCAGTGGAAAGTCCCTAAAAATAGATGCTTTCCCAAAATAGAAGTACAGTGGGTCATGTGTTAAGAACATAATCTCACTAAGTTGAAAGAAGCCCTGTAGGGTAAAAACAGCTTAGGATCAGATGCTGAGAAAGAAGGAAACGTTTTCAGAGTATTAGATGCTTTGTAGTACAAGTTTTGCCACTATTTTAGAAACAGAACTAATTGAAATGCAGAGCAGATAAAATATAATCATCTCGGAGACTTGGAAAACAACATTCAAACTGAACCTCTGAGATGGTGACTACATGTAAGGTCTTAGGTCGCTTCCCACTGTTACTGCTTACTCCCCGACCCCCATTTTATGAGCTTCTGATTTTTCTTCAGATACTTATAAATATGTATTTAAATTACTTTAATAATAACCTCTAGCCCTTGAAGCCAAATTAACCAACTTTGTGTACATAGTTAAGTGAAAAAAAATTTTAATTCTTGGCTATGTTTAGAGTATTTCTCTAGAAAAGAATTAAGTGTGCACAAGAAGCACCAGCAGGGAATTTTGTTTTTTAAAGTACTTGAAAAAAAACCTCTATAAATAGAAGTTTAATTTGTAATTTTTGGCTGCATTGGGTCTGTTGCTTCACAGGCTTTCTGTAGTTGCGGTGAGCGGGGCCTACTCTTCGTTGTGGTGCACGGTCTTCTTACTGCAATGGCTTCTCTTGCTGTGGAGCACAGGCTCCACGCACGTGGGTTACAGTAGTTGCAGCATGTGGCCTCAGTAGTTGTGGCTTGTGGTCTCTAGAGCTCAGGCTCAGTAGTTGTGGCACACAGGCTTAGCTGCTCTGCAGCACATGGAATCTTCCCAGACCAGGGATTAAACCCATATCCCCTGCACTGGCAGGCAGACTCTTAATCACTGAGCCACCAGGGAAGTCCATCAGTGGGGAATTTTGAAAAATCTGATGACCTGAGCTACCTCCAAATATTTCCATTCAACAGATCTGGCTCGCAAAAGCACAATAATATCCTGAAACAAATGTTCGTGGAACAAAGCTGCACAGAGTGGGTGAGGAATACGCTGGCCCAGAGACTTACTGGTCTCCAACAAGGTAAGGGCTGAAGTTGACAGTAAAATTTTAGAAACATTTATGGCCATTTGACAAAAGAGCTTAATGTGTGTTATTTAACAACAAAATCTGGCTTCTACTTCTATTTTGTGTTGTCCTGGCGATTGAGGAAATTTTTTAAAACGATTTTAAAAAAGAAATGACTCCAGAAGACTGGAGGATATGGAGAAATCTATACTTTGAGTACATTTCAGTAAAAATGAATTAGAAAATCTAGGAAGAGGGAGCTTTGTAAACTATTATAAATTAAATTCACTTGTTGCTTAATTTTTAAAACATTCTGATTTTTTCTAATTATTTTGTTATTGATTCTTAGTTATATCTGTTATGGTCAGATAATATGGGTATGATTTCAATCCATTTAGATTTATCAAGATTTTCTTCATGACATGTTCTACTTTGGTGAAAGCTCCATGTGCAGTTGAAAAATGAGTATTCTGTAGTGGTTGGGTATATTATTCTATTAATGCCAATTGGATAATGGTGTTCAAATAATCTATATCTGAATGTATGTTTTCTACTTCTGCTATCAATTACTGTAAAAAATATGGCAAAACCTTCAAATTAGGAATTCCAATTCTGACACAGGAGTGTACACAAACTAAAGCTAATCCTATCCAATGATACAACTATAAATTCTGGTCAAAATAAAAGAACACAGAACAATAAAAGAGCGATGCAGAGACAGACAGGTGGACACTGCATACATAGTAAGTTTGCTTCAGAGCTGAGCTTAGAGAATGTGACTCTCATAGTAGGCTGCAAGCAAAGCAATCCTTTAATGCAGAGGGTGACGTTATTATCATTATACTGGATATCTGCTTCTGTTTCAGAGGGAGACACTATCTTCCAATTCCAAGCCTGTTTACTATACAAACATTCTTGAAAAGAGAGTTTTAAATAAAATCTGTCAGTGCATGTGCTTGTAGGGTTTCAAGATAAAATGAAGGACACCTAGATAAATTTGAATTTCCAATAAATAAGTTCTAGTATAAATGTCCCTGAAATACATGGGATATACTTACACTAAAAATACTACTTACTTGAATGTAAGTGAGCATCTTCTACTTTTATTTACCAAAACGACAATCGTAACCGCTTGAAAGACATGATGAAATGTCAAAGACCCATGGAGAACCGTCTACCAGCAATGAGTTTCCCAATTTTGTTTTACTTTGTGTGCCTTCTTCCCCCAGGGCAAGCCTCAGTTGCCAACTTAAACAGAAGACACAATGTTGGAAAGCCCACCATCTTTCTGCCCAGAGGTACCAAGGAAAAGAGCCCAGGCAGGCTACAGAGAGGAAGAGAATCCCAGAGAGGAGAGAGCCAGAGAAAGGTATTCTAAATCTCTACAGTTACTAAAATACTCCATCAGTCCCTCAACTATATATGCACTGGAGTGACCCAAAACACCATGTTAAAATACGTCACTAAAATAAGATTTGCACGGCTGCCCACAGAAGGTGAGACAACTTTCAATATGAGTTTAACAAGACTGATTCCTTGCTAAAATAGAAACACCAACACGCTCCTGACGACTGTGATGGAAAACTGAGTCTAAAGAACATTACAGACAATATACAGGATATAATCTAGAAGGGCTCAATAAGTTTAAAAAAAAAAAAGAACAATTTAAAAGGACACTGACCAGGCTTCCCTGGTGGCACAGTGGTTGAGAGTCCGCCTGCCAATGAAGGGGACACGGGTTCGTGCCCCAGTCCGGGAGGATCCCGCATGCCATGGTGCGGCTAGGCCCGTGAGCCATGGCCGCCGAGTCTGCGCGTCCGGAGCCTGTGCTCCACAACGGGAGAGGCCACAGCAGTGAGAGGCCCGCGTACCGAAAAAAAAAAAAAAAAAAAATAATAATAAAAGGACTGACCTATTCAAAGAAACAAAAAATCAAAATATGCTAATACTTGGTTACTTAGATGTTATAATTATCAGAAAAATATTTCAAAGCAGCTCCTATAAACTTGTTCCTGGAAGCAAAAGAAAATACATTTGAAATGAATGAAAAGATAGGAAATCTCACTGAAGAAAATAAAAACAAATAAAAGTTATGGAATGAAAACTACAATTTCTGATTTTAAAATATTGTCAGTGGACTTAATAGCAGAATGGAAATAACAAAAACATCAGGAACTTCAAAACAGATGAACATAAATTATGCATCCTAAGGGGCACAAAGAAAAAAAATGGAAAAAAGTAAAAGGCTTAGGAAGTGTTGGGACAATGTATCTAACCAATGTGCAACTGAAGCCCAGGAAGGATTAGTGAGAGTCTGAGTCAGCTAAGATCAAATATAAAGCAAGGATCATCCATTTCAATACTCCTTCTCAATATCATACTGGAAGTTTTAGTTAACACGAGGAAAAAATAGTACACAGATTGGGAAAGAAAAAAGTAAAATTATCTTTGTTTTCAGATAACAGGATTATCTGCGTAGAAAATTGGGAAGAACAGATAAAAGTATTCCTGGAAATATGCAATTATAGCAAGGTTGCAGGATGCAAGGTTCTTTATAAAAGTCAATTGCTTTTACATATACTAGCAATGAACAAGTAGAATTTGAAATTGAGAACATTTTTATTGCCCACCCCACTCCCACAAAAGTAAAGTACTTAGGTATAAATCTAACAATATATGTACAAGATTCATATGAGGAAAACCACAAACTCTGATCAACAAAATCAAAGAACTAAATAAATGGAGATATTCCATGGGTATGGATATAGGAATACTCAAAATCCATGGGTATGGATAGGAATACTCAAAATTGTCAAGATGTTAGTTTTTTCTATCTTGATTTATAGATTTGATGCAATCCTAGTCAAACTCCAGCAAGTAATTTTTGTGGATTTTGACAAACTGATTCTAAAGTTAGGAGGGGCAAAGACCCAGAACTGCCAAGACAACATTAAAAGAACAGAATTGGAGGACTGAAACTACCCGAGTTAAAAAAAAATCATAATGCTACACTAATCAAGACACTGTGGTACTGGTCAGTGGTTAGTGGAGCACAACAGCAAGCCAGGAAGTAGATCCACATAAACTCAACTGGTCTTTGATGACCAAGCAAAAGCAATACAATGAAAGAAATATAACCCTTCAGCAAACAGTACTGGAACAACTGGACATACATGCAAAAATAGAAACCTAGACACAGACTTTACACCCTTTTCAAAATTTAACTCAAGATTGGTCACAGATCTAGGCAATAACACAGGAGAAAACCTACACAACCTTGGGTATGTGACTTTTTATATACAAAAGGCATCATCCATGAAATAACTGATGAACTGGACTTCACTGAAACTAGAAACTTCCACCGTACCAAAGAATGTCAAAAGAATGAGAAGACAAGCCAGACTAGGAGAAATATTTGCAGAAGACACATCTGATAATAGTTATACAAAATATACAGAGATCCTTTAAAATTCATCAATAAGAAAACAAGCAAGCTAATTGAAAAATTGGCCAAAGACCTCAACAGGCACATCTACAGATGGCAGATAAGCATATAAAATGATTCTCCACATCACATCACCAAGGAAATGCAAATTAAAACAACAATGAGATATTACTATATACCTAGAAGAATGGCTAAAATCCACAACACTTTTTTTTTTTTTTTTTTTTTTTTGCGGTACGCAGGCCTCTCACTGCTGTGGCCTCTCCCGTTGCGGAGCACAGGCTCTGGACGCGCAGGCTCAGCGGCCATGGCTCACGGGCCCAGGTGTTCCGTGGCATGTGGGATCTTCCCAGACTGGAGCACGAACCTGTATCCCCTGCATCGGCAGGCAGACTCTCAACCACTGCACCACCAGGGAAGCCCCCCAGAACACTGACAACATTAAATGCTGGTGAGTTTGTGGAGAACAGAAACTCTTTCATTGCCTTTGGGAATGCAAAATGGAAAAGTCACCTTGAAAGACAGCTTGGCGCTTTCTTACAAAACTAAACATACTTTTATCATATGATCCAGCAGTTGTGCTCCTTGGTATTTACCCAAAGGAACTGCAAACTTATGTCCACACAAAAATCTGCACATGGATGCTTATAGCTGATTTATTCATAATTGCCAAAACTTGGAAGCAACCAAGATGTCTTTCAGTAGGTGAATGTATAAATAAGTCATGGCACATAGACAATGGAATATTATTTAGTGCTAAAAAGACATGAGGTATCTCATATCAAGTTTAAAAAGACACAAAGAAACCCTGAATGCATATTAGTAAGTATAAGAAGTCACTCTGAAAAGGCTACATATTGCATGACATTCTGTATGTTTAATACATCTATATGACATACTACATGACATTCTGGAAAAAGGCACAACTATGGAGATAGACCCATAGAATTACACCGCCAGGAGTGAACTATGTAATATAATATAAACTATGGGCTTTGGGTGATTATGATGTGTTAATGCAGGTTCATCAGTGGCAACAAATGTACCACTCTGGTTGTGGATATTAACAACGGGGGAAGCTATGCATGTGTAGGGACAGGAGGGTATTTGAGAAATCAAACTTTCTCCTAAGTTTTCTGGGAACCTAAAACTGATCTAAGGAAGTAAACATTTATTTCATACTTATTTTGAAGGATACTTTTTAAACAATTTTTTAATTGAAGTATAGTTAATATATAATGTTGTGTTAGCTTCAGGTGTACAGCAAGGTGATTCAGTTATACATAGCTATTCTTTATCAGATTCTTTTGTTATAGGTTATTATAAGATATTGAATATAGTTCCCTGTGCTATACAGTAGGTCCTTGTTGGTTATCAATTTTATATACAGTAGTGTGTGTATGTTACTCCCAATCTCCTAATTTCTCTCTCCCCTGCCAGGCCCCCTTCCCACCCACCTTGCTATCCCCTTTGGTAACCACGTTTGTCTTCTATACCTGTGAGATGTTTCTGTTTTGTAAATAAGCTCATTTAAATAATTTTTTTTAGATTCCTCATTAAGTGGTATCATATGGTATTTGTCTTTCCCTGATTTACTTCACTTAGTATGATAATCTCTAGGTCCATCCATGTTGCTGAAAATGGCATTATTTCATTCTTTTTTATGACTAAGTAATATTCCATTGTATATACATATATATACCACAGCTTCTTTATCCATTCGTCAATGAACACTTACATTGTCCTGGCTATTGTAAATAGTGCTGCAATGAACATTGTGGTACATGACTCTTTTTGAATTATGGTTTCCTCAGGATATATACCCAGTAGTGGGATTGCTGGGTCATATGGTAGTTGTACTTTTAGTTTAAGGAACCTCCATACTGTTCTCCATAGTGGTTGTATCAATTTACATTCCTACCAACAGTGCAAGAGGGTTCCCTTTTCTCCACACCCTCTCCAGCATTTATTGTTTGTAGATTTTTTGATGGCCACTCTGACCAGTGTGAGTTGATACCTCATTTTAGTTTTGATTTGCATTTCTCTGATAATTATCAATGTTGAGCATCTTTTCATGTGCCTGTTGGCCATCTATATGTCTTCTTGGAGAAATGTCTATTTAGGTCTTCTGCCCATTTCTGGGTTTTTTTTTTTTGATATTAAGCTGCTGTTTGTATATTTTGGAAATTAATCCCTTGTCAGTCACTTCATTTGTGAATATTTTATCCCATTCTGTGGGCTGTCTTTTCATTTTGTTTATGGTTTCCTTTGCTGCGCAAAAGCTTTTAAATTTAATTAGGTCCCATTTGTTTATTTTTGTTTTTATTTCCATTACTCTAGGAGACAGATCCAAAAAAATATTGCTTCAATTTATGTCAAAGGGTGTTCTGCCTATGTTTTCCTCAAGGAGTTTTATAGTATCCAGTCTTACATTTAGCGCATTAATCCATTTTGAATTTTTTCTATATGGTGTTAGAGAATGTTCTAATTTCATTTACATGTAGCTGTCCTTATGTTACATGTAGAATTCTATACACATTATTTTCTTTTCACTATTTTAAAGGTCTTAAACTTGTAGAGTCTATTGGAAAAAGTAAAAATACAATTGCAATGTTTTTAGTGAGTGAAATATCATATACACAATTCCCCTATATGAGAAGAATACCATATCATCTTCTAAATAACATTAGGACTATCTGAAAAATCTTTCCTGTTGGGCTAGTACCTAAATGAACTTGAAGGAAGGAGCTCGGCAGGAAATGGAGGTTACAGACACTTTATTTAAGTAGCAAAGATATCCAAGGGATTTAATAGGAAAAAAAAAATGATGGTCAGAAAAATGCTCAGTTTGACTGAAGTATAAAGTTTAAAGGAACAACAACAGGAGACCTTTTATATAGAAAAGGTTTTAAAGGCTCACCTGAATAGTACAAGAATTCATTAAAGAATTTTAAGCATGGGCTTTGAATACACTGTTTGGATTTTAAAAGATTTTGTGGGCAACTGACCTGACAAAGGATGAGTTTAAGGCAGTCACACTTAAAGGGATTTCAGTACAGAAACTGATGGGAGTAACCGGAACAGAAATAAGCAAAGATTGTAACACAGCACAGACCATGGGGATTATACGTAAACTGATGGGAGTAACCTGAACAGAAATAAGCAAAGATTGTAACACAGCACAGACCATGGGGATTATACGTAAATTTGGAAATGTAAAATATAATGTCAAAGATTGGATTTATGGACGAAAGAAGGAGGTAAGTCCAGAATGATGCCCACATTTGTGACCTTTGGAACTTGACATGTGGGGTGCTGATCATTAAGATGGAGGTCGACAAAGAACAGGAGAATACTGAATTCACATAGAATCAATTAAAACCTGAGGTTCCTGTTCACGAGGCAATTGTCTACGTAGGCCTGAAGTTCAGGAAAGATGTGGATGGCGGAAGTACGTTTTGGAGCATGTATCAAGGTCACCAACATATTTGGCGTGATGAAACCCCATAGGGATACTGCGAGAGGAGAAATTAGCCAAGGAATAAAACGTTAAGAAAACCCAGTCTTTTAGATACAGTCACAAAAATAGAAGCAAAGGATACTGAGAATGAGCTGCCGCAGAGGCAGAGGTAAATTAAGGGAAAGTGATGTCAAAGCCAAAGGAAGAGTGTTTCAATGAGATTTTAAAAAATCAGCATTGAAAGAAAGTAAAATCAAGATCTCTGAATCTGGAGAGATTACTTTAAAAGGGGATAAACAAGTAGATCTTTAAGACATCTTGCTCTCCAGAAACGAATCTAGTTCAAAGAACAAACACCAGTTTTTCTTTTTTTGATAAGAGATTTTTTTGTTAGCCAGGAGAATACTAAACTCCAGAATAGCAAAGACTTGCTTTTATAAAAATATTTAGTAAGATTTATTTAAGATCTAAAAAATTTCAGATTTAAATAATAGTTTTAATTTTAATTTTGTTTTGAATTTTTTTTTATACAGCAGGTTCTTATTAGCCATCAATTTTTTTTTTTTTTTTTTGTGGCACGCAGGCCTCTCATTGTTGCAGCCGTTGCGGAGCACAGGCTCCGGACGCGCAGGCTCAGCGGCCATGGCTCACGGGCCCAGCCGCACCGCGGCATGTGGGATCTTCCCGGACCGGTACGCGAATCTGCGTCCCCTGCATCGGCAGGCGGACTCTCAACCACTGCGCCACCAGGGAAGCCCTAGTCATCAACTTTATACACATCAGTGTATACATGTCAATCCCAATCGCCTAGTTCAACACCAGTTCTTTTTGATCTGAGAAAATTCTTTAAGTGGCCTGTGCCTCAGTTGTCTCATTTGTAAAATTAGCATAAAAATAGTTCACCTGCTAAATGGATTTTCTTTCTATCAGGAATATACATCAAGTATTGCAGCAATACGTAGTCAGCAATGCATGTAGGAAAAGTATTTGCTATTATCTGAATTTCCTTGTTTTTCTTTGGAATCTATTGCTGAGGTTTTTGTTGTTGTTAGAAGTATGCAAATATGCTTCTGTAAGACTGATAATTTTGATGATTTTTGAAATTTGTTTGAATATATACAATATAACCTGCATCATATCCATGAATGTTTTAAACTACTGGCTCCTGGATGCTTTGGGAGGAAGTACAATTACCAAATGTGACTGGGGTTTATTACTGCCAGAGAATGTGCCAGATTGCCTCTTACCTCTCCAAACCATAGGTCCAAAAGGTACAGTCAGACTAGGTGGTTAATTCTGGCATCAGAGATAATTATGGGATAGACGTTGTTATGGTAATGGAGGGGGTAGTACTGGACCACCAAACTTTTGAGAAAGCTGTTTTCTCTGAACTGTGCTTGGGAGAATATGTTTGGTATCCTTCTAAATATTCCCAGTTTGACTAATTGCACCTTCACTGCATTATGTCAACGACCTGAAATGAACCATGCTTATGCAGTGGGTATGTTAAAACTCAGGATGACTTTACCTGTTAAGAGATTATTGATGATGTTCTAAGATAATTTTAATGGAGCAGTTGGCTAGACACCAATATTGCAATGGGTTTTGGAAAGCTAGGAAGTAAACATAGTGCATATGTAGACTTTTGGTGAACTGACTGGGAATACCAAGTGGAAACCTGGAGGTTGAGGTGATTGAGGGAAGCTTCTCCTTAGTATGGGAAGGATCTTCGTAATGAAGGAATTTAAATTCTGATGGGAAAAGATTAAGAAGAGAAGATAATTGATCAAAGGGTGAATAATTTATAGCAGCCTCTTGGAAGGGAAACAGAGAATGAGATCCAGATCACAGCATAAGGGCTGCTCATTAGACTGAAAGAATGACCTCAGACAAAGTGATGGGACAGGACCCAATAGAAGATAACAATATAGTTTAAGCTCTTACTGTGGCCAGAAATTGCTCTAAGTCCCCAGCTGGAATTTATTCACTTCCTGCTTACTAGCCTTATCCTATTATTTTCATTTTACAAATGAGGGAACTGAGGTGTGGAAAAGTTATGTAACAGGCATGCAAGGTGAAATAGCAAGTGTCAAATGGAACTATGGTTTGAGATGACAGATTGGCTGTAAAACCCCTGCCTTTTACTTTTAAATCCTAGACGGTAACTGATGAATACAGGCAGATGGAAAGTGGAAAGAATACAATTATTCTTAGTTTAAAAAAAGGAAGGAAAAGGAAACAGTATCAAAGGGCTTGAAGGTATGGCCAAGGAATCATTAAAATACTGGATCAGAAATTGTAGGCTGTTGCTGTGCACCTGACACTATCACAACATTGTTAATCAGCTATACTCCAATATAACATTGTTAATCAGCTGTACTCCAATATAACATTGTTAATCAGCTATACTCCAATATAACATTGTTAATCAGCTGTACTCCAATATAACACTGTTAATCAGCTATACTCCAGTATAACATTGTTAATCAGCTGTACTCCAGTATAACATTGTTAATCAGCTATACTCCAATATAACATTGTCAATCAGCTGTACTCCAATATAACACTGTTAATCAGCTGTACTCCAATATAACACTGTTAATCAGCTGTACTCCAATATAACACTGTTAATCAGCTGTACTCCAATATAACATTGTTAATCAGCTATACTCCAGTATAACATTGTTAATCAGCTGTACTCCAGTATAACATTGTTAATCAGCTGTACTCCAGTATAACATTGTTAATCAGCTATACTCCAGTATAACATTGTTAATCAGCTATACTCCAGTATAACACTGTCAATCAGCTGTACTCCAATATAACATTGTCAATCAGCTATACTCCAGTATAACATTGTCAATCAGCTGTACTCCAGTATAACATTGTTAATCAGCTATACTCCAATATAACATTGTCAATCAGCTGTACTCCAATATAACATTGTCAATCAGCTGTACTCCAATATAACATTGTCAATCAGCTGTACTCCAATATAACATTGTCAATCAGCTGTACTCCAGTATAACACTGTCAATCAGCTGTACTCCAGTATAACATTGTCAATCAGCTATACTCCAATATAACATTGTCAATCAGCTATACTCCAATATAACATTGTTAATCAGCTGTACTCCAATATAACATTGTTAATCAGCTATACTCCAATATAACACTGTTAATCAGCTGTATCCAATATAACATTGTTAATCAGCTGTACTCCAATATAACATTGTTAATCAGCTATACTCCAATATAACATTGTTAATCAGCTATACTCCAATATAAAATAAAAAGTCAATAAGTAAAATTTGAGGACACAGACACACTCACAAAATGTAGCCTGAACAGGAAATTAAAAGGAAACAATGGATAGCTTCCAAAGATAAATGGATAGAGTAGTCATTAAGGTTAAGAAGCACCTGGGCTCAAGGGAACTAGTGGTAGTGCACATGCAGTAGGGATTGTGTAAGACGTGAGCCATACCTGAGAATGCAGTCATGGAATAGACATGTGAAGGGGACGTAAGAGTCTGGATAAAAGGAAGTCATATTTACTACGGTTGCTATAAATATAATTTCAGAGTCAGCCACGTCTTTATTTTACTTAGAGTGCTATTGGCAACATATATTGGCCAGTTTTAATATATTCAAGTTTATCTGTTTTTCCTTACGTCTTAAAATCTTCACTACTCTAATAAAAGCATTCTTCATTTTCCTCTAATGTATAAGTTTTCTTTTATATATTTAGTCTTTACACCATATAATTAAGGCAGAATCTATCTTTTCTGTCCTATAATTTTCTAAACGTTTATTCAATTAACACTCTTACCCTCAAACACAGATTTATAAATTTCCTTTTATGATACATCAAAGTCCCACATCCCTTTCCGACACAGGTCTCCCTTTCTGGTGCCCACTGGGATTAAAGTTCTTCACTCCCTCTTCCATCCATGGCCTCATCATATGCTAAATGTGTACGCCCTCTCTTGACTTCATGTGGTTTGTTCTAGCCAAGGTCAAATGTACAGAAACGACAGTGGCATGCCAAGGCCAAACCCACAGTGTCAGAGCCCACATGTACGCTTTCCATCTTATTTCTTTGTCACAACTGGGACAGACATATCACAGATCTCCCACTGTCTCAGGAGGAGGAGGGAGGAGAGGTGCCCCAGCTGTTGCATCCCGAAGCCCAGCCACCCAGGTTACCCAAAGAGCCGCAATGGGAACAGCCAGCTACCCTATGGAGGCTGAGGTCAGCTCCACCCCTGCCAACCTACAGGGACACAGATTAAAACTGTTTGAAACCACTGAGTGTTGAGGTGGGAGGTTGCTATGTGGTGTGCAGCCCTATCGAAAAAGCTACCTGAGAAAGCATTTGCTAAATAAAAAGTGCTGCTACAAATCAGGAAGAAAAGGTAGGAAACCCGAAATATGTGGTATTTACTGTGGGACAGAATTTCAGGTTAGGAAACTAATTTAGACGGTTAAAAAAGTAGTCTTTTGCTTGTCCAATAAATTGTCCACTCAAATATTTGTGCAGTTCTAGATTTTGATGTTTATAGATTCTGATGCTTACTAACCTATTTTTTCATAGATGTTGCCTACGTTTTCTTCTATTTTCCTTAAGATATTCACTGTGTTTTGAAGTTCTCTATTTCCAAAACGTTGACCATTTGTGGAACTGCATCTACTGCTTTTATGCTGATTATTATATCCTTTGGCCTATGTCTCCTGCCAGCAGTGGTCATCTTTTCTCTGTTGGACATTTAGGGTGAGAGGCTGATTGCCTTTGTCCAAGCAGAGATGGGTCTGGACTGGAGTTTGGCTGTGGTTTTAGTGTGATTCACTGAGCGTCTAGGTTATCACCATCCCTACGGCTCTGCTCTGCTCGAGAGTCAAGGTGGACTCCTCCCCATTTATGAGAGAATCAAAGTACTCATTCTGATTAGGAAACCCAATTCACCTAATCCTTGTCTTAAGTTGATTACAAAAATAGTATTTCGTATAACGTGTCTTTTCCTGTTTCCATGAAACTCCAAGCTTACTCAACCTACTATATCCCTACTCAGAAGCAGAAATTTGGAATCATCTCCTGAGAGCTTACCCAAAGAGACGTTCAGAAGGTGTCACAAACTTCAGGGAATTTATATGATGTAGGGATGCGAGCCTAATGTCTAGAATGTGTGGTTCAAGGATCCAAGGTCCAGCTTGGACTTCTTTGCTTCTTGTATGATTCCTGGGTAGTTTAGATGTTCTGGTTCTGGGGCTGGTGGCAGGGGTGGACAATTCATCAAAATTCAACAGAGTATGTATTTAATTAAACCCAAAGTACAGCCGCCACCACATTTTATTTTGTTTCTCCTGTACATAAGGCCATCAGGCAAAGAAAGGAACTGCCATTCTGGCAGGGATGATTTTTTATTATGATGGGGGACCTTGACAAGCTTGTCTCAAATTCAATGGATTCACCGAGGTGCAGTGTACTGAGACATTTGAGCAACTACCATCTGATCAGCGTAAAATGACTGCAGGTTCCGATCCTCCATGGAGTAGGTGTCTGTTCTACTCTGCCACGAAAGCAACCTAGAGTAACAGTGGAAGGACTTGGCTGAGTATGAGAGGAATCTGTAAGCTAGAGGGTGGAAGAAGAGGGAAGCAACAATATAAATCAGCTGCAGGTAGTCCTACTGAAATTGCAACTGGCCAACACCTTGAAACACGAGAATAAGAACAGACCAGATTTAACCATAGTGTGAGGGAACCTAAGCGCTGTAAGGGGTGGACTTGAGTGGATACAGTTGGTGCTGCCCATGTCCTCTCAGCATCAAACTAGGTATGCCGAAGGCTGCCTACGTCAACTATTTATGCCTCTGCCTGGGCTTTATTCTGGCTAAAAGAGCATGCTCAGCCTGTTGGTGGAGACAGCTGGACCTGCTGGAGAGTGACTGTCCCCAGAATCAATCTTCATCCATGGAACTGCTGAATAAAACTCCTCTCCCTTAGCTTTCAGTTAGAGTACATCGCTGGCATGTTCTGTACTGTTTTCTTAGTCCCCCAGAGAACTGAGCTCCTGTTGTCCCTAGAAGCAATTCACTGGCTTCCTTCCCTCCTCTGTCTTACATTTTCCCTAGTTTGCTAGTATTTCCTTGGCTCATGTACCAAATAAACTACATGAATTAAAATGCTTTTATCAAGATCTGCTCCTGGGATTCTGCTCCAAAATAAGGCAGGTGGCTGCTCCAAAGGGAAGTATTAAACACAGGGGCTTACTTACATAAAAAAATTCAAGATCTGGGAATCAAGTTTTTTTTAAAAATGAGAATTTTAAAGTATATCAAAAGCAACAAAAATAAAATTATCAAATAGAAACCTTTTAAATTACAGTATTGGCAATTTAAAAAAATATATGCTATCTATCCATATATATCCCTTGTTTGGGAATATAGGATGGATAGAGCATTATGCTGAAAAGTGCAAAATTTTATTAAAATAAAAAAAGATGCATCATCTTCATGCAAAAGAAGATAAAGTATTCTTCCAAGTCAAACTATCCCTTTAATACCGTAATAAATATGATATAGAAGTTACTTATAAAGCATGGTATAGTTTTACCTGAAACAAACTCTGTAAAAGCAAACATCTAAGGGCAACTAAGTCATACTTGTAAAGGACACAATAGTGGAACGTCTTTACAGAGTATCTTGGCTTATGAAGTTATTATTTTGTTAGTATGGTATTACCCTGGGATATAAACATTAAACAAATAGAACAAAATAGAGAGCCCATCAGTAGACTTACACATATACAAAATTTGGATAAAGATGGAGATTGCTTGCAGAGCAGTTGGAAATGACATTTTACTAAATCGTAGTGGAAAAAAGTGTTACTTGCATGGCACTAATCTGCATTCTTAGGCCACATGATATGTAAAGTCAGTTTAATTTGGATGAATAGTTTAAATGGGGAAAAATTCTTTTGCCACAGAAGGAAATATAGGATATCATCTCATGACACAAGGGGAAGAAAAACTTTCCTAAGCAATAATGAAAATATTGATACTTAAACTTTGCTAGAATTAAAAAATTATTATATACACAATGACTACATATAATGATTTTCTCTATATAGTTATTTGGGAAGTATGCGGAAGACAACTTCAAAGAAACGAACAAAAGACATGAAAAAAGCAATTCACAGAAGAGAAAACTCAAATCACTAGGAAACATGAAAAGGTTACTACTCTCATTAATGATCAGAGAAATACATATTCAACCAGAAATCCTTACACACATACCAGGAAAGCAAAAAAGATTTGTTAATTCCCCTTATGTTCAAGGGTGTGTATCACGCAAACTGGTAAGACCATTGGGAGAGCTATTGACAACCCCTATTAAATTTGAGAATGTGCATCATCAATCAGCCAGCAACTACATTTCTAGGTATAATCCGGGAGCAATTCTTTCATGTGTGCCAAGAAAATAATTGCAAGATTGCTCATAGCAACATTATTTTTATAGTGAAAAAGTCTAAGTATTCTAAATTTCCTTCAAAAGAAATTGGAGAATTTACTGTATGGTTATACAATTAAAAGCTATAACATTAAAAACAAATGAGCTATTGCTAAAAGTACTAACATGGTAAGTATTCAGGAATATAAAATTAAAACGAAAAGCAAAGTTGCAGATACACACAAAACAGCATTAGTTAAATCTGACTACTGATGAATAATACTTTGTTGCTTAGGGAGACATTTAGTAAGGATATGAATCATGTGTAGGAAGAATAGACTTCCAAATCAGCATAGTCCTTATCTCTGAGTAAGATGGAAGGTTACACCACACTCAACTCTTTTAAATATTCTATTTGTTTAGATGGTTGATGGATAATTAGCTGTCCATTATATTATTTTAAAACTATTTGGGATATCTGAAGTGTATTTCAACTGTTTAAAAAGAAAATCTGACTTACTTTTAAGTTACTTTAGAATAAGAAATCAAGAAACGCAGAACTTTGTCTATGAAGATTTCTCTCTCGTTTTTTAAATTTAAAAAGGCAATATTAAATAAGAGAACCTCAACTTTGATGCTTAGTTATTCGAGACCAGATTTGATTTATGACAGTATGGACTAATTGTGAAACTATCTAGGCTAAATCTAGCCATTCATTTAAAAAATAGAGCTATCACAATTTTTCATATTGAATATAAACACTTCACATATAGTAGTTGCTTAATGATGTTCTGCTAATTAAGAATTTGCTTTTTTATGCTTGATCACATTCCTCAATCAGAGAAGATCAGAATTAAGACACCTGGAATCTCATTTTGTACCTACCATCTTTATAAATTCTGAAAAAATCCTGACCTTAGTTCTCTCATTTGAATATGGAATATATATATTTAAAAAAAATTTTTTTTTTTTCCGGTACGCAGGCCTCTCACTGTTGTGGCCTCTCCCGTTGCGGAGCACAGGCTCCGGACGCGCAGGCTCAGCAGCCATGGCTCAGGGGCCCAGCCGCTCTGCGGCATGTAGGATCTTCGCGGACCGGAGCACGAACCCGTGTCCCCTGCATCAGCAGGCGGACTCTCAACCACTGCGCCACCAGGGAAGCCCTAAATTTTGACTATTGATTTATGGAATCAGGTAGTTTGTTTCCTCCATGAATAGAGAAGTAATTCAGGATATATCTTTGTATTTTTTTAATTATTAAATATTTTTTCATTGTGGTAAAAAACACGTGACATGAGATCACCTCTGTTTTTGACTTTTCCAGTTCTTTCACGTACCTCTTTAATTTTCTAAGGTACTAACCATTTTCACTAATTTGCTTAAATAGGCACCAGTCTAACCTTCAGCACTTAAAACAATGGGGAAAAAATGACATAAATATAGCTTTAAAGCTTTATTTTTCAAGTCTTCTACCTTTGCTTGCTGCTGGGATCCTAACTGACAACTTAAATTTAATATGGAATTATCTAATTAATTATAAAATGTCATAATGAACAGTTACGAACTTCAATGAAAATCATAAACACTCCAAGATGTAATTTATTCTAGACACTAAGTTTTTTGCAATCTCAATTTCCCTCAAGCCTTTTAGAGGACAAAAAGAGTTTAACTACATTCATAGTAATGAATTATAAGTTAATTTTTATCCACAAATAATTAAATAACATGACGATCTGTTTAAGGTTCTGTTTATTGACTCCCTAGTTGTGAATAGATGTCTTCTGGATGCTAGCTATTTTACTACATGTATTACAATAATTAAAAGACACATACAACAATTCTCATTTCCACAGTGTCAGTTTTGCAATGATCTGTCTCTTGAGCTTTACCAAAATGTTTAATATTGCCCTAAGATATATTAAAATGTCTTTCTTTTAAAAATGATTTTCCTAATAATTTGTACTTTTGAGTAACCTGAGAATCCCTTTTTCCAGAGAAAATCAGAGTTGATTCTAATTGAAATATTTTTGAAAGCATATCAGTTAAAGGAATACCTTAAAATCTTGCAAAAAAATGAATACAAAGATTACAATAATTTTGCGGTTACAGATTATTTACATATTTTATATATTTTTATAATTTCTAGTTTTCTAAACATTAGTGTTATTTTAATTGGAAAATATTTCAAATGGAATAGGTGAGAAATAGAGAATTTTGGAAAGAGGGAGCATAAGTGAGAAATTTGTTATATGAATATATTTATGAATAAAATATTAGAGTGGGGCAAAATATTAATAAAAGAAATGGATCCAAGTAGAGAGACTTGAAGGGAATATAGCATTAAATAATTGGAGAACGGAGGTTTTTGTTACTCAATAAATTCAGTTATTTGGTAAAATATTTAGACATAAAATGAACTTTGATTTTACCTAAATACTATATCCAAATAAATATTACTTGGATTAAAGTTATAATCATATAAAATGAAGTCATAAAATTCTAGGAAGTATTTTAATACCTAATTATTCCTGGGATTTTGAAATTTTTCTATGTATAACCACAATAAAACCATTACTAAGAAATTATATTCGGCTAAATCAAAATCTTAAGTATTTTTGTGTCAAAACAACAAGCATAATTTAAGATGCAATGTATGACCTAGGAAAAATTCATATGAAATTTGAGATTTAAAAATTTGCCAATATAAACTTATTTTTACAAACCAAGAGTAAACTTACAAAAAAGTCTCATTTAAAAATAAATTAAGTTTATGAATAGATAATTTACTTCAAAAAGCAAGTGGCTAATGGATGCTTTTGTATTCTTTCTAATATACCAAGAAATGAATATTAAATATAGCATAAGCAAATGTTTTACAAAAGCTAAAACTCTGATTTGGAAACATGCTTTGAAAAATATATGGAAATAAATTTTCTGAAAAGAATTTAGTTATAAAGAACTTTTGACAAGATCATAAGGCAATCCCCCTTCTAAATATCCTCTATGAACATAATCACACATTTTTTCTAAAATCTTCTGTGCAATGATGTTCACTAATTACAATGTATAAAGATATTAGGTAAAAATAACCTCAATAAGAGAGTAGAAATTCAATTATTTTATATCTATGCGATGATATACACCATGTGATTAAAAAACAAGTTTTCAGATATTAGTGGCATCAGAAAGTAATAACAGTTTCATGGTAAGTGGAACATGCTGAATAGAAATATTAAGGTATTGGTTACATAAAGTGTGTGTTTCTAGAACTGGAAAAAATTTATAAAACTACTCAACAGGACTAGTTGTGATTTTAATTTATTTACATCTAGTACATATGGTCTATAGTTAAATTCTATATTTGTAACTGCAGTGTCCTTATAAAGGAAGCTCAAGGATTCCAACGCAGAAACAAGTCTAAAACCGAATCAGTAATGGACAGGGAATATGCAAATTTCACTGTCAAAACAGAGTCCTGAGGCTAAATCAGTTACAGAGTCAGTAAAAAAAAAAAAGGAAAATCAAGAAAATGGAAGTTGAGGCATAGCCATCAATCAAAAACCAAGGAAGCAGTGAGCAGGGCAGAGGAAACACACCAAATGCAAATGAATTTCCTCATGACACAGCCCCTATTTTAAACAGAAAGCTTAGTTTTATTTTTGCCAAATAAGCTCCGAGAGCAAACAGGTGGGTCAAATTCAGGAATCAATTAGGCCAGGCTTTTTGAAGTATGGTTTATTTATGAAAAATTAGTAAGTTGTCAATTTACAGCTTTGAAAATATTACAGGTTGCTGACAGGTTTTTTGATTAAAATAGTATGCCTATTCATTTCTATATTGAAATGCATATACACTAAAATAGGATTCAAAGAATAAAATTACAACACCCTTCTCTGAAATATCTTAGTGTTTTTGATGTATTTCTTTATAGCTTTTCAATTTGGTATTTTTGCCCGTGTTAAATTTTAATTGTCCAGCAACTAGAAGTTCATATTCTGTTTCTTTCCAAACTTACTCTTATGGTATTTATCCACCACGTATATGACATTTTATAGCCTGAGTAACCATCAAATAGAATGAATGGAGAATATCCTTCCAAGTGGATTATTCTCTTATATTTGTTATGGTATTTACTATAGTTTTTGTATAATAAGTGGAACAAATGTGTCTCTGCAAAGATATGTAATATATATATTTCCTTCATCCTTCCATATAAAGAACTATATATACATATACTTTCTATATAGATTTCTCTCAAGTTATCAGATTAAAAGTACAATATTTAGGAGGTTGGACACGTGGAAATATGTTTTCTGAAAGGCTGGTAATATTTTACAAAACTGGCATTAGTATTTGAATAGCAGTTTTACTGCAGCTTTAAATATATATATGTATTTTTTGGATTGTCAAAAACGATGTTCAAATATATATTTCATTTAAAGCCAAGGTGTCTAATGTATAATTCACTTACTTAACCATCAAATAATTTGTGCTCAGCAGGCACAGGGCACACAGTCTTGAACATGGTGCCTGTTCCTGTGGAACTTTTTATCTAATAATATTAATAACCATAATAGTACCATCCAACAGCTATTGAACTATTAAATGGGCCACGCAACGACTTAATCTTTACTTTAACACATTTCGGTTCACAGCAATTCTCAGACATATAAATATTATTTAATTCCCACTTTTCTGATGACGGCTATCTCACAGCCAGGTTAAATAACTTGCTCAAGGTTAGATCATATGTTAATAGTAAAATGGGATTTGAACACTAATGAGGAAGAAAGGCATTTAACAAGGTATGGATATATACTAAGAGCTTATGAGATCAGCTACGTGGGAATGATCAGAATGCTATGGTAGAGGGTATCACAGGGAAATTATTCTGGGGTCAGTGAGAGTTTCCATACAGGTGACATGGAATCTGAGACCTGACATATGAGAGAAAGCCGTTCTCATTTTCCCATGAGTAGCTGGAAGATAACACAAGTGAAGGAGCTGAGGTATGAAAAAAACTTGGCACATTTTGTGTTTGTATACTATTTTTTTCAAAGTTCAAGTGGAATGAATTCTCTCGGCACATGTGTGTGATGAGGTATTTTGCCTACATTTCTAGAGATCTATTCAGACATAGAAATCTGGGTTTAACAATATCTATTTTTATTATTTGAAGGTGTTCCTCCATTGATCCCCGGGAGTGTGGTTCCCACCAAAACTTTACTATCCCTTTCAATATTCCTCAGTATAGAATGTTTCTTCTTTCTCCAGCTCTCCTCATTTTATTTCACATTTTGATTTTCAAAAGTTTGACTATGTTGCTTGCTTTATTTATTTATTTAGTTTGAGGGATCTTTCAGCTTCTTGGAACTGTGGTTTAAGTCTAAGTTTCCGGGAAATCCTTGAGATTTTAGGCAGAGTTAAAGGTTTTTTTAGATAGAGTACATAAAGCATGGACAGGAAGAAGGAAAAAAAAATTAAAAAGACAAATTCCTTAGAAGTCACAAGCTCTGGCCCTTGAAAAGGCACTACTAAGATAGGTCAAAACAAGCCATAAAATGGGGGAAGATATTCGTAACACATAAGATAATGTGAAAGCATAGCACATGACAAATCGCTCAGCATCACTGATTAGGGAAGCACAAATCAAGACAGTATTATGGTACCACCACCAACCTACTAGAACAATTAAAATTTAAAAAGGCAAGAAAGGATGTGGACAAGCTGGAACTCGTATTTGTTGATATAAAATTTCAAACACATTTTGCCAACATCATTGCTGTTTCTTAGAAGTTCAACATACACAGACCATGATTCAGCAATTCCACTCCTTGGTATTTACCAAGGAGAAATGAAAATATACTCCACACAAACTCAGAATCTTCTATCG
Organism: Phocoena sinus; assembly: GCF_008692025.1. Lineage (NCBI taxonomy): Eukaryota > Metazoa > Chordata > Mammalia > Artiodactyla > Phocoenidae > Phocoena > Phocoena sinus. The sequence continues at coordinate 10,464,835 of NC_045776.1, read as the reverse complement.
TCTTTATTCTTAGTATCCCCAAACTACTAACCCATCAAAACATCATTCAACTAGCAATAGTTAAACAGAATGTGGTATTTCCATGCAGTGAAACACAATTCAGCAATAAATAGCAATAGACTATTGATATATGCAACAACGTAGATGAATTTCAAAAACATTGTGCTGAGTAGAAGTAGTCAGACACAGAAGAGCATATATAGTATCACTCATTTTATATTTATCACTAGAAAAGACATCTCATCTCTGAGTGGCAGAAATAGATCAGTTCTTGCTGAGGCTGAGGGTGGTATGAAAATGACTCGAAACAGATAAAAGCAACTTTGTGTTGACAGAACTGTTCACTATCTTGATTATGGTTCTGGACACATGGATGTAAATATTTGTCAAAACTCACTGAACTGTACAATTAAAATGGATTTTGAAATGTAACTGGCTCCTAAGCAAAATCAATTTTAAAAGATATCTGTGTGTCCAGATCTTTGTACTATATATGCTGTTGACTAATTGAGTCAAAGAACCAATTAATTGATTCTATTTATTTTATCACTATAGAAAACAAAATGGGTTAGGTTTCCAACACTGAGTTTTTTAAACTACCTTGTTCCTTCCCATTTGTGACATTCTCCTTCAGCCTGAGAAATTCACTGACTCAAACAGATGAATGCTTTCCCTGAGCCTCATTCTTAAATAACAATCTCTACACTTTTGTTTACTCATTTTCTTATCCTCTAAGGAAAGAGTAGATATGGAAGATGTCAAAGAACGTTTTAACCAAGGGATTTAAAAGATTAAGGGGAGGAGATAATTAAATTTTTCACCAAGGAAAAAAGTAAACTAAGAGGAGGTCTTGCTTTTCTGAGCAAGGTGGAAAGGAAAGAAGAATATTAGATAAAAAAGAGCAACTTAATGTTGGGGGAAGAATACCCCAGTAAGTAGCTGATAAGTTAAAAAAATACACTTGAAAGAAATATAATTTCTCCTTTCAGAAAATCCTGAGGCTTACTATATTAACTACACAAAAAGAGCACTAGGACCCTGGGTATTTACTCATGTAAGCTTTTTGCTGAAGTTCTCCTGAATGTTTTAATCTAATCTACCACCAGCCACTTGTGTCACCTTGGTCAAGTGGCTTACTTTCTCCGGGATTCAGTCATCTCAACTATTGTGAAGAGGAGAGATTTTTTTTTAATCAGTTTTAAATTTTAGGGTAAATGTTATGTCAAGGGGTAAATCCATGAATTTTGCAACACTGAATCATATTTCTACAAATCTTATTTTTTCCTATAGCCAATTTAATTACAACAGGACATAGCTAAATAGAACAGCTGTGCTTAGCCAGATTTTCTTTTAAAAGTTTTGATTATTAACAGATGCATTTTGCTTCACTAAATATATAAGGTTAAGGCTTACAAATAAATTTTATAGAGTACATTTTAATAGAGCTTCATTCTTTCCTACATTAAAGAATGTAGTATATCCAGTTTTTAACTTGTTTAGATCCAGTATTTTTTAAATGTTGGTGGTCACTTTTTCTGTAGACATTTTTAGGTATTCTGTTTGCTCAGTAATGTATTTATACAGCTGCTCAAATTTTTTTTTAAGCTGCCAGTGAATAAAGTGGCTACAAATTTAGAACCTGGAAGTAGTCTTGCAGTCCTTTTTAAATCTTGGATATTGAGTCTAGCCAACCACTAGGATGATGTCTTTAACTTTAGTTTATCTAGACTAACATTGTAATGGATTTCCTGGAGAAAGTCTAGGTACCACAGGTCAATATTCAATCTTCCGATTTAGTACCAGTTATGCAGATATACAAGTTTATCTGTTAATAGCGTGGCTCAATCTCAACGTAGGCTTCGGTACTGGACAGTGTACTTAGCACAGCTTTACGGAGGTTATGAACCACCTTACTGACCTCATTGATGTCCTTCTTAACCTTGTAATTCTGCTCTAGTTTCTTTTAATCATTCGATTGTTAAAGTCATCTTTCTTGGCAGTTTGTTCCTAGCTCTAGGCTTGAGTACAAAGATTCTCTTCTACAATAAGGGTGAATATATTAAAAGCACCACTTTAAGGGTCAAACATAGTTCTTTTGTCTTCAACATTCTCACCCAAACTAAACCATTACTAAATAATAACACCAGTTGGCTTATTTATGATTCTTAGTACATTGTGTTCAATGATTCCAACGTATTTTTGGCTTTATGATGGTAGACACTAAAATAAGTTGATACTGTGTCAATAGTATTGACAATTGTCTTCCTAAGTTAGGTGGCTACAATTGTTTTCATAATCTTAGAAGATACTCAACAGAACAGAAGCCTGTTGGAGAAAACGGTAGATACTAGGCTAACATTGAATTCAATAAATTTTAGAAGCCAAAACTTACCATTTAAAATGTTTATTTTATAATTGTATTCCTTAGAGGTTTATTCCAACATCCTTAAAGATACATAAAATGAGATTCTAAATGATAAAATTCAGCTTGTGAAAGCCAAACCAATCCATTATTGGTAGAGCACCGCTGGACTAAAGTCTTAGTTCAAATCCAAGGTTACTTATAAACAAAGAACTTCTTTGGGACTCTATTAAAAAGGATTACTTTACTTCAAACATACAATTTAAAATTCAAATTTTTTGAAAACCAATGTTGAAAAGTACAAAAGGATGGCACACATTGTAAAAATATTTCTGGAGAGCTCATCTGAATTTGAAATACTTGCGATCTTCTGCAGCTAAGATTTATGAAACGGAGAATTTGAATACTTCCTTGTAACTAACACACACTTTAACAAATTTTGTAGGAAAATTTTACAAATCTAAATTGCTTTTCAATGGAGAGAAAATCCAATTTATTTCCTACCACCATTTATTCTAATGTTCAACAGTACCACAGCAAGCTTCTGTATCTATTTTTGCCATGAAATCAACATTTGACAACACTTACCATAATGTATCTGTGTATCCTGTTTACCTTATGTAAAAAGAATGTTCAAAAGCTTCTTGTACCTCATCCAATATTAATGTGATTTATAGTTGATAACAAACTCTAAGCTCCAGTGAAAGTACACGTTTTGCTGTTTCATCTGTCTAGAGTTCAGTAACTATTAAGCAATAACATGCTTAATAAATGGATGACTCCATTTACCCAATAAACACTAAGTGGATAATTATTCCCTAACATATTACAATTCTAGCCAAAGTGCCACCAATCTTAGCCACACTCATTCTTTACTTCCATTTTTTTGCCAGTAGCTTCAACAGTAAAAAGACAATAGGGCTGTAAAGGAGCACATACCGCTAGGCAAGATAGCCTCTCAAATTTGGGTGGCATATGGTTTGGGAAGTTGAACTTGATTGTGAGTAATAGGTTGTAAGTTAGATGAGGAAACACATGATTTCTATCTTGATTTTCTCTCATTTTTAGCACTGGACTTCCTTAGGTAGTAAAATGCTATTTATTCAATGAATAGTAAATCTGATTTATTGCATCATGCACTAGGTAAGCAAAAATGGTTGCAAGTGGATGTGGAAAGTAAAAGGTATAATTGTTTCCTATCGCTGCTCTGATCGCCACACACTTCATGGCTGGAAGCAACTGTCACCACAAATGTTCATATAGACAGTCTATTTTCAGGGATATTTAAAGGATTTCCCGTGATCTATTACCAACTTAATTTATAAAAATTAGGTCATTTGGTGAAAAATGTCCCGTTGTGGAACTGACCTAAATGATTCCTATAATGTGCTTATTTTAAATGATTGTGTTAGTTGTTAAAAACATGCCCTTTGTAGCAAGTATGATGACATTGCTTTTTTAAGCGACATCCTAATGACTGAAAGTACCCATCCCAACTTTTTTTCTCAGTTTACAAAGTATGATTTCTCTATTGAAAATATGTTTACCTTTATATGCATATGATTTAATGGACTATTTGTATAGTATATTATGTACAAATCTGTGTATACATTGTGGGGAAATCTAGAAATGAGAATTCAGTTATTCTTATGCCAACGGATTAATTTTACAAATTACCTGCATATCCACTAGTAAGTCAATCCCTTCCTTTTTCCGGGAAAAAAAAACAACCAGGAAAAATAAAAACCTGCAGTAACTATCAGGGTTGCTTTTAGCTAGTGCATAGCTTGCTGTAGGGTTAATGTTATTTGTCTCATTTTTAGAAGAATGATTCATGTTAACCAAATTCAGATTTAAGAAGGGTTACCTACTCTATTAAAATATCTATTCATACTAATTTCATCAGATTCCTGAAAGGTGTTTTCTGGAATAGGAAAATAGCTATTATAAACTTAGAGTTATGCTCTATTTTATATGGAAGGTTTATTCTAACAGATTAGTACCTGCTATGAAGTATTTTATCTTCAGGATTCTAATATCAGTAACTCACTGTGAAATATTTCCTTCCCAAGTAAATTGAGTTTCACAATTTTTAAGTATATAAAATGTGTTCCTTTAGCATTAATTTTCTTTTTATTTCCTGGGTTTAAATCAAGTTTAACTTCAACTATTAAAATACTTTAAGTTTTTATTTTTGTGTAGAAATATATAACCTTGCTTCAAAAGAAAGCAGCAATATTTAAAATAAAGTTCCCATATAAAACGTCAAAACAGATCATCAGTTCTTGTGCATGCTGCTGTTGTCTTTCTGGAGCCTTCAGGTTAAATGACACTGATTACACCTGTTACCCTAATACATTATTCATGACATTGGTGGTAGAGCATCTTCTAACAGCCCAGTCATTTTCCATTACCTTCCATCAAAGAACCATATGCTGTGCTCATAGTTTATTGATACTGAGGCACACATAACATACGCAGAAAGGCATTTGGAGGCATTATAGGCTTTCAGATGAGCTTTTGAAAATACTTATATAACACTTTGAATGGCTTATGATTATGCAGTACTTTGACTAACAAGCTTTAAAAAAAAAAAAGGAGGCAATAGGTAGCCACCAGCTGTTAGCCTTAAGGTGTAACACTAAAGCTTTCTTGACCTTTCTCCTTACCTGTCAAATGGGATTAACAAGGTAGTTGTGAATACAGAGATGTAAAAAGAGTATATGAATCCTATCAGTGTCTGTCAGAACTATGATATTCAATAAGTACTAATTGTACTAGCTAGATTTCTAGTCTGCAGACAGCTAAGAAGAGAGGCATAAGTTCAAAGAGATGAAAGTTACTTCAAAATTATAAAAGCTGTGCATGTTTATTTTGGAGCCATCATTTTACAAATTGTATTTCTTTTCCACAATTTACAATGTTGGCTGATAAGACTTCTGTTAATATAAGGAATCTTTGCGGCTCTAAGAAGGTTGATACTTTTTTTTTTTTTTTAACCTAACACCATTTAGCCGCACTGGAGACTTTCTTCTGGCTTGTGAAAGCCATGTGCCATTGGATGATAACATTTAGTTCTGTGTTCATATTACTGTGAAATATGATTCTACGTTTTTATCATTGGGAAACAGTCAGACTAGGTTTTGATTATTAGAACAGAAGACTTCTTTCTCCTCACCCCTCTTTTGATGATCAGTCAACAATGGTTGCAAAGAATTTATATGCTGCTGACCCTCTACCTAAGCACATTAAAGATTCACTGGTTTTAAAATTAAGATTAATAGTCAGTGCCTTTAGACGTTCAATATCCTTTAAAAGAGTTATCAATGCTGCATTTTGGGATTTTTCTTATTACTTTTGTAGGCAGAAATGAATATAATCTCACCATATGGAAAACAAAATCTAAAAATAGACAAATTCCTTTAGCGTGACAATGTGGGAAGACGATTTGTCTAAACATCTGGAGCTCAAACTCAGTTAATAGGTTAATATCAGAGGATAAGTACTTGATGTTGGTGACAATACTTGGATTTTGAGCTTAAGACTAGCCTGGCTTCTAATGTGAAAGTATTTCGGAGATAAAGAAATTTGAAACTCAGAAAGGCAACAATCAAATTGTATATATTTGTAGCCCCAGTTCATCAAAATCTATTAGCATGAACCACTGAGATTTACCGGAATAGAGATTTATGCTGAGACTGCTATAGGGAATGATGGATTCTGTATTCTCTTGATAATGCAGTTGGTCCCAAAGAATCTTTATATATTGAACTGTTTTCTTTTTCAGTGATTTGAAAGTTATTAAAGGCACATAAAGTGACAACATATTGTATAACTGATCCATGGTAAGAATGTCATAACTGGAGGTCAGAATGTAGATGTATAATGAATTATAAATACCTATATACTGCATGTATTATGTATACACATATAATACATGTAATTGAATATACAAAGCATATACTTTTTTGAAAAGAGAAATCCATAATAGACGTCAACTTAAAGAGGCAAGTATAAAACCTTTGTCTATGTGTATATATGCATATAGATATATAAATATGTAACGCACTTGCCTTCTAAGTTTTACAGAGATTTGCAATTATTGTACACTCTGATCAGTTTTGTCACTTCAACGTTCAGAATCATTCTTAGCAAGTCCAACTTACTATGAGATTGTTAACTGACTTGTGCTATATTAGAGATGTTTTAATTTTATAGTTAAGTCTATGTATCAACTGGATATTTTAGAAAAAGACTTAGTAATCAATGTTAATTTTTCTTCAATTTGTGGACTTAGAATTGATTCATTGAATTTGTGAATACCATAACAAGTAACATTTAACATGATCATTTTATAGTTTACTTGATTCGTACTTGATATTATGATTATGTTTTCAAACTCACAAGAAAAATCTTCAAAATATAATTAAGTCAAAAAATTTCATAAGTACTTTGACAAAACTTGCATTACACAAAAGATAGTAATTAAAACGCTTTTCAGTCATCTTTCATTTAAGTTTCAGTTTTTACTTCTGGTCTCTGCATTGGGCCACTGCCTTCCATTGTGCTTCTCTCAAAGCCTGATTGGTGCTCACTAAGCACTCGCTTCCTGTAATACCCCTTCCACCCAGCCCCAGACAACTACTCACTTGGTTGTTGTAGACTGACTGTTTTCTAGAGTCTGACAAAGATGATTCTGACAATTTTGCTTAATTTTTTGATGTTTATGTGGAGGAACTGACTGCTGAAGCTGCCCACAAATGCCATTTTCCCTTAATTATTTCTTGACTTTAAATAATTATCTCAAATTTCAGGAATCACTAGAATTTAGAGTTATGACATTTGAATTTTTCCTTATAGTAAGTATGTGAGTAATAAATAGTTATCTTCCATAAGTTAATGAAACTAAGTTTCTGTGAGATTCAGACTTGCTTGCAGAAACAGAAGGAAAGAACAGTTAACTAGTACCTCCTGTGCACCATGTGGTATAGTAGGAGACATAGTGTTTCTTATATTTAACGTGGAATTTAAAGTCAATTACTATTAAAGTCATAATTTCTATTATAGTTTTAGTTCAGCTTCCTCCTTAGTAAATTATAATTGCATAGTACTTGAGTTTTCAAATTGTTTTCGTGAATAAAGATACTCTACATTTTGTAGTTGAGAAAATAATGTACACATGTGTAAGATAATTAGGTCTAGATTAAAAGGGTAAGATGAGAGGAGGTTTGGCCTCACTCCTAATAGTTTTTATTCCACCACGACTTAGCACACACATGCATGCATATACACATGCCCACCATTTACACCTTACACTATTAATCTGCTATCCAAAAGGTTTCCCCTTTATAATTTGTCCAAGCATTGTACATAATTTAGCAAAAGCTGGCTAATTTTCACTGATTTTCTTTTCAGAGAATTAGCCTAGATCACCTGAATATTGAATTATTTCTAACACAACAGTGTACAGCCTCAAATATACTTACTTGACTGTCTTTGCAGGGTATTCGATTCTAAACCACAAAGCCTGATTTCGAGTTTGATTTTGAAGCAGTAATACCTCAGCTAGTAAAAGTGTCAGCTTCAGGGTGGATAATGTAGTGATGTACATGAAATATAATAGTAGAAAGATGTTCCTTGGGCTTTTCATTATAAATATTGTATAAGTGTTGACCTCTACCCAGCCCCTTGGAGATTTAAGTGTCTGAATATCCCAGACAGATTTTGTCATATCACTATATTCTCATATGTGCCTTTTGAAATCGTGCTCTTAAAAATGACATCATTTATGGAGCCCATAAAGAATATGATTTCCCTGGAGTTTTAGGTGATTCTCGTAAAATATTGAAAAGCATGCCATGTTAAATACAGTAGTATTAGAACTTTCCTCTAGGCAGTTAGGTAAGAGGCTTAAGTATTTAAACATCACATCAGCTGGCCCTTTAAGTACTTCCTAAAATATAAAAAGTAATCTACAGAAATTTTAATTAACTTGCATTCAAATAATTGTTTTCTACTTCAAGTTAAAATACTACAGAATTAGGAAAAATATTATTTGATGAAATTAAGCATTGGGTTATATATTTGAAACAAGTCTCCCCTTCCCCCACGTAGAAGGTGCTATTTTTCCCTTTTGCTTTTATATTAAGGTCATAAATGCCATAAGTAGTAGAAAAGGGAGAGATACAGAAATATTTGAAAACAAAAAGCTAATGGGAATTCATTCCAGTTCAACAAAGTGATGCTGTATCAAATGGCATCACCCTTTAGGGGACGTCAAGTGGTCAGCAGCAGAGGCAACAGAATAACACATTCTTTGTATAGTGTTTTGGATGTATGTCTTGGCACTTAGCATTCCATTTTCCTGCCTATTTCCTTAGCCTAATTCCCTAGTCTTCCAGTAAATCCCGTGAGGCACCCAGTCTCCACCTAATACACTCATTCTCTAGATTAGATTTCTTTAGGACTACCTGAGTGATCAGAAGACTCCTAAAAGTGAGGTGCAAGTAAACGGGTAAAACTTGGAAGTGGATCCTTGATCTAATTGGGGCTAGACAAGTACAAACCAGTTAACTACTGAAATATTGTACACATGCATGGCATGCAACAGCATGATGGCTAACTACATTATTTCCTGGGGCCACCTGGAATAAATTCTCCATTGAAGGCAAAGCTTTCAGATCCATCAATAATCTCATGGGTGCAGGATGAAAAAGAAACAACGACATACTTAAATCCCTCAGTCCTTAGCATAATGAACTGTCTAAACCATAGGGGATTCCTGTAACTGTTCTAAAAGAATCTTCATAACATTTGCAGAGCTATAATACTTTATGCAAACACCTGTACCATTTTGTTCCCTAAGGAAGCTGAAATGTAATTTGCAGCTTCATCAGATCTCCTATGTGAAAATAAGAACATGAAACGAATGAGTTACCACCAGCCAAAAGAATTTAGGACGGGTCAAAAGGAGGGAGGAGACACCAGCCCATAATGGGTCCTGCCAATCTCTCAGAAACGTTTGTGTTGGAATCCATATTGGCTGAGAGATGTGCGCACCACCAGGAAGGACCCCGAGTCAGACCAGCTATGGGCACAGGCAAGATGACTGGCCAGAGACAACCTGGAAACTAACCTCATTACCATAAAACCTGAGACTGTGAGCCATGAAGCAGAGCAGTTCTCCTGGGCTCCCTTACCCCTTACCCACTACTCTGCCTGGGTGCCGCTTTCCAATAAAGTCTTTTGCTTTGTCAACATTTGTGTCTCCTTGGACATTCGAGTGTTAGATAAGATCCCACTATCAAGTTCTGGAAGGGTTCCCCTTCCTGCAACAGATCCACTCAGATGCTTGGTTTGCAGCTAGACACAGTAAGTGATAAAACTTTGGGCTGTCTGTAGAGGAAATTTTCAGTTAGTTCCAGGACAAGTTCAATTAGGTGAAGCATTTTTTATATTTGGAACCATATGTATTGGGACTGGTATACGTTGATGTTTTAAACTATGGTTGTGGATTAATTGGACATTTTTGAATGCTTAGTATCTAAAACCTCTTACTATGTTTAAAGACCCTGTACTGTGGTAAGTCTGTGCAAATATTCCCATTTAGTGAGTTTAAAAGATATTTGGTCCTTGATGTTTGTGGATTAGTCACTGAAGATGTCTATCCTAAGAACTACTGTATTCCAGACACTACACGCCTACACAGCATATTCACAGGAAATTATTAGAAGTCCAAGTGAAATAGCTAACAAAATGTAAGAAATCCAGACATGAACTATAAACACAAAATACCAACTTTAAAGCAGGTCATGTATCTACCTTGTATTAACATCTAGAAGCTGAAGCGGTGGAATGCTAAGCATATTTGGAGGCTCTGTGAATGGACCAAAAGAACTTTCAAAGTCAGAAGAACTAACTTCCTGTCACAATATAAAATGTCAGACTAAGAATTTTTGAGGAAACAAGAACATTTCCTTTCTACAGCAGAGTACTTGACTATTTGAAGCAGAGAGATTAGAGATGAAAGACAAATTATAAGGCTATGATATCTGGCAGGGAAATAGGTAATGAGAACCAAAGCAGCTTATATGGTTAGGCATGAACATTTTTCTGCAGGCAGGAAAGTCTTTGGTCCCAACATAGCTAGGTACAGATGATTCAGTATCAGCTGGTCATGCCAGAAAGACAACAGTGTGACTAGATGGGTGGGACTTCGAGTTGCATGATGTCAGCCCACCCTCTGAAGGAGGTAGAGACTGAATTATTGATCAGAAAGTTTCTCAATTATGAATATGTAATGAAACCCCAATATAAGCTCTTGACACTAAAGCTTGGGTGAGCTTTTCTGGTTGAAAATACTTTGTGCATACTGTTATACATCAATGTGATCAATATGCTGAGAGGGTGACATGTCCTGACCCCCTGGGGAGAGGACAATGGAAGCATCGTATTTGGGACCCTCCCAGTCCCTAAACAATGCATCTTCCCTTTTGGCTGGTTCTGATTTATCCTTTTTGCTATAATAGAATTAGCAAGTATAACTTTCCCAAGTTCTATAAATTTTTCTAGTGGATTATCAAACCTGAAGATCCAGGTCCTGAATTTACAGTCTGTTGGTCAGAATTGAGGGTGGCCCTGGGAACCACCGAATCTGTGGCTCATGTGTTAAGAACCGTCGTGTGGAGGACTCAGGCCAACCGTCGAAGGTTGAAGACAAACTCCAAGTAGTCAGGATCAGAAGTCGTATCACAAAAAAATACAGAACCCAAACCAACCCCTCCCTGCAACCCCTGCCCCGCCAACACACACACAAAACTTCCTTATTTTGTAAAAAGAGTGCCAAAGAGAATGGGTGTAAACTGGGCTGGATTCTGCAGTATTCATATTACAGTGAAATAGAGAATTCTGAGAGCAATTTTTATTCTGAGTAATTTTTAGTCTGCATTTGGATAATGATTACAGCATTCTAAGCAAATTTACTACCAATAAAACAGATTCTATGGCTTGTTTAAAAAGGCAGGCAGGCTCTGTACTGTCAAGTCCATTTCATGTTTAAACAATTCAGTCACATTACCTGACAGGTAACTCGAAGAACTCGTCATTCTGCCACGTCAGACGCTCCAAAGTTAATTACATTGATGAATAAATAATTTGCTTACCTCCATCCAGCAGGGACGTGTAGAGCAGTGATTGGCTTACCTTTTGTGGTGCACTCCTCCATGACTGTTCTCCCGCGAAGCAATGATGGCTGTGTTCTTTATTCCTAGCCCAAGCGACCTGAAAAACCAGATCAAAATAGTTCATTCATTTTTATTCACACTTACAATGTTTTATAGTGAAACTAAATCCTGAAAAATGAGAATTATAGACCCAGTTTGGATTCGTGTCTTATTCATCCTTGTATCCTCTTCCCCTAGCAAGTGCCTGCCTCATAATACAAACTCAATAAATGCATGATACTTTGAATTGGGGATGACTTTCCACAATCTGTAATATATGTAAATAGGTAGTTAGAATCTGGGATACTCAGTACCTATACTCAGATATAGGATGCTTCTTTTAAGTGTTGCTACCTTTTAAATTTAAACGTTTAAGATATAAAATGCTGTCATTTAAAAGTTCTATCAATTTTTCTATTGCCCATCTTCTAAGGGGTAACAAAAAATGATATTCAAATGACACAAAACAGCCAAGTTCAGCAAAGTGCTAAAGGTGTTTTGTATTTTATGTCTTAGGGAAAAAAATGTCAAATCTGTATTCTAATATTTATCAAAATCTCCCAGTTAAGGATTTGGTCAGAATGCAGGTACTTTGCCACTTTATTAAAAGAACAGAAGTCTACTCCATACAAAATATACAGGGGTTTACAAATTCAAGTCTGTGTGAAGATGTACAAATTTCATATTCTGGTAGAAACGTGGCATGACAATTCTCCAAAAGATCTTACACACTTCAGACCTTGTCTTGATGTGTGGTTCTTGGAGAGCTCAGATTGACTCACCTTGGGGAGTTATCTTCCATAGTGCTTCATGAAATAGCCATGAGACAAAAATTTTCCTAATTCTTCCACAGAAATCCAATATTACATATGCTTTCCTTCTTTTACATTAGTTTGGTAAATTACATTTTTCTAGCAAATTATCTATTTCATTCCAAATTTATGTGTAGTTGAGCAAAATAGCCTCTTATGATTCTTTTAATTTCCTTGTTTCTTACTTTATTTGTGCTTTCCCATCTTTTCTTGATTTGGTTAACTCAAGGTTATCTATTTAATTCTTAAAGAGTTTTTAAAAATCGAAAAAAATGAAATGTGGCATGATTAGGTGATAAGATATTTATGTCAATGTTATTTTTCCAGGAAAAATGATATTCTTTATCAAAATCTTTAAATTTCTTTATAATTAATATCTTCATAGCTTTGTAATTTATTTTAATAATCTGGTAAAAGTGGAAAATGACAAATATTCAGTTAAATATGTATCAACAATACTAAGACCAATGTTTACCCAATGTTTTTTTAAGTCTAAAGAAGATTATAAATTGTACCTGCAAGTCTACATACTTATGCTTTTCAAAACAGTTGGCTATTTATATTTTAATCCCTAATTTTTAAAAATGCTCTAAATTATGTTAGGAAAACATTGCCAGGCACAAGTTATGCCATTATATACTCATAGATATTATTTGAGTTTAAATTCCATATTTTGATCAAAAAAGTTAGTTGAAAAAGCTGTCCTCCCACAGGTTGTTAGCACAATCAATTGCTAGAGAAGACAGACTATTCTAGTACTTTTTTCTTCTCACTCTTGACTCTACAAAAGTTAACATTCAGCTTTTTCTAGATTTGAGCAGTTAATGTTTACTTGTTTGCTTTCTCTCATATTTTGTATATAAAAAACAAAACCTGAGGATAACGGAACAGGCAAGGAAGGGAACTGACATGTTTATTTAATACTGAGGCCCTAAGTCATCCAATCCTGAAGCCCTCTCACTCTCACACTAGTTTGTTCCAGGATTTAATCTGGTGTTTCTATTGCTTCTCAATGAAAGAATCTCATCTGAAAAAAATCCAGAAACTGATTTGTTCACTTCATTTGCAGAATAGTCCTCATGATCTGCCTTCCAGAACAGTACAATCGTCATCCCCATTGCCTGAAAGGGGAAATTTCAGAACAGAAAGGCTGGGACACTTACTCAAGAACACAAGCATCAGATACTGGAAACCAGACAGACGAACTCCAAAGCCCGTTGTCTTCATCACTGAACTAGCATGGCTCCCCTACCTTTCCCTCCACTCATTACCCCTTTACTGTACAAAGTATGGACTCAACTCCTCAGCAGATTTGAAATATGACATATGGTGCTTAAGGATTGCAGGTAACTCTATACCTGGGACAAAGAACACTTGATGTGGAGACTGGTGTTTGACCTATTAGGCCATTCCTTCTCAAAGAAGGCATTTCAGTTAGTAAGTGATTCTAAAAGGGAGAAATTAATATTCAGGGGTTTTTTTTTGTGTATGTGTGGTTTTTAGGATTATTTGCCTAGTGTTTCCATCTAAACACATTTTTTCTACATTTTGGCAAAGTTGGAAATAAATTCTTAATTTTAATTTGCTTTTTAAATAGAAAAAGATCCAATTTGGATAATACAAAGAATGATTCTATAAAAAGCTATGTGGGGACCTACTTTTAGCACTCTAGTAATAAAGATTTAGAAACAAGATTAGAATACCTACTTAGATTCATTGCTAGGTTCATAAAAGATAACAGAAAAGGTGTCCTACTATCTTTTTTTTTTTTTTTTTTTGGCGGTACGCGGGCCTCTCACTGCTGTGGCCTCTCCCATTGCGGAGCACAGGCTCCGGACGCGCAGGCTCAGCGGCCATGGCTCACGGGCCCAGCCGCTCCACGGCATAGTGGGATCTTCGCGGATCGGGGTATGGACCCGCATCGGCAGGCGGTCTCTCCACCACTGCGCCACCAGGGAAGCCCCCTACTATCTTGATTAACATGCAAAGTCTAGGCTAGTGTTTGCAAAAGCTGCCCTCATAGATAAGTGCACTGCATCTGATACATAGAATATCATCTAATTGATTACACAGCCCTATTCGATTATCTTATACAAGAAGATTAATGGATCACTGAGGCCCTGAGAAGAATTAGCTGAACGCAATACATGATTCAACTTCTCACGGGAAATATGGGCTGGGTATTGCAATTGTCCATTAAGAGAAATCGGATGCTAGAAACAGGTTCACTATAGCAACCTGTACAGAACTTTCATCTGTGTTGTGGAATCATCACAGACACGTTACAGAGAAACTGCAAGTTGGACAAGCTAGACTCAAATTTACTGTCAGAAAAGCATGTCATATCATAATAGTCACTTAGAGGCTAAAAGCCTTATATTACTATAGTTTGAAATATGTACAGACAGATCAAACTGATGCAATTCTGAAAGGTGTTGACAAACACCTGAATTAACATGTTTGAGGTAGTCAAGGGTACTGAAGATCTAAAGCATCATTCGGCAGTAGTGAACACGGAGAACTTCCCAAGGCTGCCAGAAGAAGGCTTTTTATTTTTTTATAGTTTGAGATTGAAGTAAAGAATATCAGGAAAAGTTACATATAAACTTATTAAGTATGTCAAGCAAATAAGCAACTGTTTATTCAAGACCCTATAAAAGTATGTAGGAGAGCAGTTTCTTAGTTGGTGGAAATTTTATAGCATAAAGCTCTTCAATTATTAATCTGTTTAGTTTTGAGTTACAGAATAAGTTAAAATAATGTACAATGTCAGAGTTTAAAATGATTGCATTGCCCACATATTAGAGATGAGCATGTATACATATAACATGAACTTTGGCACATAGCTTTCATAAAGCTAACAACAAATATGAACCTACATCCAGTCTCTCCTTTGTGAGATAGACTGTATTTAAAAGTTAGCTTATAATTGCCTAGAATCCTAGGTACTTGGTAAAGTCCCATAGGTATGTCTGGAGACTGAAACATGATCAAATGCAGCATTACTAAGCATTTTATAAGGTGATCTATATATATGATATGATCAGGGAAATGCACACCAAAACCACAATCAAAAAGACTAAGACAAGTGCTGGTGAGAATATGGAGAAGAGGGAACACTTGTGCACTGTTAGTGGGGCTGTAAATTGGTGCAGTCATGGAAAACAGTATGGAGGTTCCTCTAAGAATAGGAGGAACCATCTGATCCAGAAATCCACTTCTGGAATATTTATCCAAAGAACACAAATACACTAACTGGAAAAAATATATGCACCCCCATTTTCATTGCATTATTTACAATAGCTAAGACATGGAAGCAAGCTACTGTCCATTGGTGAAAGAATGGATAAAGAAAATGTAGCATATATGTATAAAAGGGGTATTGTTCAGCCATAAAGAAAGGAAATCTTGTCTTTTGCAACAGTATAGATGAACCTTAAGGGTATTAGGCTAAGTGGCAAGATAAAGAGAAATGCTCTATGATCTTGCTTTTATGTGGAATCTTAAATATGCAAACTCATACAGAGGAGAGATGGTGGTTGCCAGAGTAAGGGTTGGGAGATGGGCCAAATGGGTGAAGATGATCTAAAGGTACAAACCTCCAGTTATATGATAATTAAGTCCAGGGGATGTAGTGTACAGCACAGTGATTATAGTTAGCCCTGCATTTTATATTTAAAAGTTGCTGAGAGATTTTAAAGTCTATTTTATTGAAGTATAGTTGATTTACAATGTTGTGTTAATCTCTATTGTATGGCAAAGTGATTCAGTTATATACACATTTTTTTCATTTTCTTTTCTATTATGGAATATCACATGATACTCGGTATAGCTCCCTGGGCTATACAGTAGGACCTTGTTGTTTATCCATTCTATATATAATAATTTGCATCTGTTAATCCCGAAGTCCCAAACCATCCCTCCCCACCTTGGCAACCACAAGACTTCTATGTCTGTGAGTGTTTTGAGAACAAGTTCATTTGTGTCATTTTAGATTCCACATATAAGTGATATCATATGGTATTCATCTTTGACCTACTTCACTTACTATAATAATCACTAGGTCCATCCGTGTTGCTGCAAATAGCATTATTTCATTTTTATGGCTGAGTAGTATTCCATGGTATATATGTACCACATCTTCTTTATCCATTCATCCTTCAATGGACATTTAGGTTGTTTCCATGTCTTGGCCATTGTGAACAGTGCTGCTATGAACATAGGGGTGCATGTATCCTTTTGAATTACAGTTTTATCTATAGATATGCCCAGGAGTGGGATTTCTGTATCATATGGTAATTCTATTTTTAGTTTGAGGAACTCCCATACTGTTTTCCATAGTGTCTGCGCCAATTTACATTCCCACCAATGTAGAAAATTTCCCTTTTCTCCACACCCACTAAGAGTAGATCTTAAAAGTCCTCCTCACACAGTTCTAACTATGTATGGTAATGGGTGTTAAATAGACTTCACGCTGTGATAATCTCAAAATACACAAATCACCCTGTCCACCTGAAACTAGTTTGAGATATAATTGACGTATAACACTATCTCAAGTTTTCAAGGACTAGTGGGAATTTGAATTGCTGGCCTTCCCTACTTGCTAGTGTTTTAAAGTCAGAAATGCTACTATTACTATTGATACTATCCCAGTAACAGCAGGGGTATTGGGAGTGATAAAGACAGTGATAGTTGTGTTATTTTTTGTGCATGAATCATATTTGGAAAAAGACCGCTCTCAGTTGAAAAAATAGTTTAATGTGGGTTTTCATTATACAAAGCTAAATCCCAGAACAAACTGTGGAATCAGAAGGCTGCAACAAAAGTGTGGTTGTCGGACTTAATCTAAGATGCCAAGTTTAAACTTCAAAAACACAGTTTTAGTATAGTATGTCCCAAATATTGTATGGGACACACTTACACTAACGTGATATTTATCTGAAATTCAGTTTAACTTGACGTCCTATACTTTAACAAGCCTGGACAAAAAAAAAAAAGTAATCCCAATATAAAATGAGCTCTTCATTGTATCATTAGCATCACTGCAAACCTATTTCAGGTGACTTTTCTTTCCTCTGGGTGGTTATGAGATAGGCTGGGACCTGGGACCCTTAACTGCAGTGCCTGTACCTGGACAAATGTTCGTTTAAGGGACCAGTTCATACTGCCCACCCCCCCCCCCCGAGTGAGCAAGGGCACCTGTTACTTGTTTTCACTCCCTTGTGCTACAGCACAAGTACCGATAAAGCCTTGCCTGGATTTCTCATCTTAAATTTCTATTGATTAAAGAGTCCAAGAACCCTAGTCAGGAAAAGTTACACAGAAATATGTGGAGTCTTCAACTTTAGATGTAAGAATAAAACTGATCTGAAAGGGTTTCAGGATTGTAGCATGAAACTGAGTCCCCCTAAAACCGAGTTCATGATTAATCTCTATCCAAAATATTATTCCCTTTCTTGTCCAACACCTGTTTGCCTCAAAGATTAAGAGTATCAAAGACAACGGGGCATTGAAACCGAGGAGGACCTTGTGCGGTCCTCCCAGGTATAAAAGCCTTCCCATCCCCATTTATTTGTAGGAAAAAAAGGCTTCAGCCTCCTAGACCTTCCCTGAGTTCCAAAGGGCAGATTCAAACAATTAGTAATCAGGGAAGTGGGAGAATGTGGAAACAAAGGAAAGCAAGCAGTAGTGCAGCAATAGAGTCCTAGTTCCTCCTCAAGGGATACATAACTATTTATCTTTGAGCTCTTCTACACAGACTAAGGCCTCCATCCAGTTCGGGGGTGGAAACTTCACACTGAACACAATATTCCTAGAGCATACCCCATTACCTCACCACCAGCCAATCAGGAGAGAAGTCACATACCCTACAGCCCACCCTCACCCCAAATTTTGCCTTTAAAACTTTTACCCTGAAACTCACTGGGGAATTCAGGCCTTTCGAGCCCTAGCTGCCTGTTCTTCTTGCTTGGCCCTTGCAATAAACCTTTCTCTGCTCCAAACTCTGAAGTTTGTTTGCTTGGCCTCACTGTGCGTCAGGCACGTGAACTTGGGTTCAACGTTAACAGGTGTAGATTATGAAAGAGGCAAGGAGGCAACCCTCAGAGAGAGGGCACAGCCATGACTCCGTTCCCAAGACTCCAATAACCTAAGCTACATACCATAATCTCTTGTTACTGCAACAAAGCATAGCTCTGCCTGTTCTTAGGGCCTAGTGGTTTGGAGCTGCCTGGAGAAACTGTTGCAAGACATCAGGAGGAGACCACAGAGCAGCTAGGGCAGACCTCTGGAATAAGAGAGGCATGTAACATGCTATCCAGGAATATTAGTGTTCAGAAAGGGAATGTAAGAAAATTTAGGAAGAAACTTTAGAAGGCAAGTAATATTAAACTTCTCCATTTTAAAGATATGTTGGAGTGGGGAAAGTTAATTAAACGTTCTATTGTCTCTGTATCAGTTTCCCCTTGCCACTGTAACACATTATCATAAAAGTAGAAGCTTAGAACAACACAAATTTACTGGCTTACAGTTATAGAAGTCAGAAAACCGTGGTGTCGGCAGGAACGGCTTCCCCTCTGGAGGCTCTAGGGAAGAAGCTGTTTCCTCGCTTTTCCCAGTTTCCAGAGACTGCCTGCATTCTTTACCAAACGGCGTCTTCCTCCGGAGCCAAAAACCAGCAACCACCTCGCGCCAAACTTGGCTTCCATCATGGCGCCTCCTTCCCTCCCCTAGCCCTCTGCCCTTTATACAGACTCGTGATTGAATTGGGCCCACCTGAAACTCCGGAAGACTCTCTCTCCTTAGGACGCTTGTGATTACATTGGGCTCACCTGGGTAATCCAGGCTGCTTTCTCCTTTATAAGGAACACTGTGATCACATTGGGCCTACTTGGGAAGTATAAGATAATCTTCCCTTTTCAAGATTCTTAATCACATCTGCAAAGTGTTTACCACGTAAGAGAACATAGTCACAGGTGCTCGGAATTAGGTCCTAAACATCTTTGAGGAGCTGGTGTTCTGCCTGCCACACTCTTTACAAGTAAGGATTTAAACCAAATAGCCCACACAAAACTCAGGCTCTTAAGTGTTGATTGGAAAATGTATAGTATATACTAGGAACTCTTCTACTTTCTAGATATTCAACCAATTTAAACATCACATTTATTAACTACATTTTACAGATAAAGAAACCGAGGTTTCCAGAGGTTAATAAACTTACTCAAAATTACTCAGCTAGTAAGTGGCCTCACTACCCACATGAGCACCTGCTCAATTGCTAACCTTTGTTGCCTCCAAGTTATAAACATTGGAGATGAACTACACAAGATATACAGATGATAAATATATTCTCTAAATTAATATTAGAATGATAAAAATACCATGATAAGTGTGTTATTACATAACTAGCCATTAAGCTAGAACAAATAATGCAAAAAAGACATGTCTGAGATTGCCTAGTGTTCAATTGAAAACAATTCCAAGAAACCTGTTTACCAGAGAACACATTTGCTAATCATTAATATAAATGGCTTTGTGTACTGATTGATTTCCCTGAGCAATTCCCGTGATGCTAGGTCACTGCATCACTTTTATTTAGTTATTTCCTTATTTATTTACTGAAGTATAGTTGATGTATAATATTATATAAGTTACAGGTGTACAGTATAGTGATTCACAACACTGCATGAATTTTTAAACGGTAGTTAACATCAAATTTTCCTTTCTTACTCTGACCATACTGCCTATTAAATACCTGGCAAAGACAACACTGCAGAATGGGGTACCCAATTATTTCACTGATAAAGTTCTCATTAGAATTTTCTTATTTGAACTGAATCTGTGAATATCCCCCTTTTAGGCAGCCAACAATGTCTAAAGATATTGAAATAATTTTTTTATTTCATTATTTATTCAACCACCTGAAGCTTCTAGAGATTGTACTATGGAAATAGAAAGAGATAATTCAATAATTGTGGGGCAATCACTGGCTATGGTGGCAGGTAAACCTGGACTTGAAACCAGGCCTTAGAATTTGCTAACTGTAAGAACATAAGACTATAACTTAACATCCTTAATACTCAATATTCTTATTTGTAAAATGATACTTAAAGGATGTATCTTTTAGCAATAAACCTGTCTTCTAATAATAATTATAATGACTAATATTTACGGATTATTTACTATTTTGCAATCACACATTTAAGCACTTTATCCATACCAGTCCATTTAAACATCATAGAAATGCTTTCAGCTAAATACTATTATCACCCTCATTTCACACATGAAGAAGCTGGAGTATTTTAGAAATATGTCTTTCTAATATCACTAGGTAATAAGTGATAAAGTCAAAATTCTAGCCCAGGAATTATGACTGCAAAACAGTAAAAAAATCAATTTTGTGTTAGTGGTATCATGAGAATCACCGAATAACTCTATGCAAGAGTTTTGCAGTGTTCTGTTTTAACGTGTCCTGAAGTACGTGTTTGAAAACAACCATGTGCTATTTAAAAGTCAGAGTAGGTTGCAAAATACAAGAGAAACTTAGAATAGTAATAACGGGGAGTAGTTTTATTGCCAATCGTCATGTAAATTTGATATAAAAGCAAATTTATAAATCCAAAAATCAGTTAAGTATCAAACTTGAAGTATAAATATGTTCCTTTATGTAAATAATCTGAGAGTTTAGTGATGCATAGAATTCTAGAATATTCTACTGTATTATCTCTTTTGATTTGCTGAGAGAGTGAAATGAAAGCAGACAAGAGTGAAAATAGAATGAAACAGACTTTCAGAAGTAGGAATTTGAGTCATATATGCTCTGTTTTTGATTTGCACTCAAAATATAAGAAAGTTTGCAAGTTGAGATTTTACTAAACAGGAGAGATATATGAAGTAATAGAAGATAATTAAGCTTAGTAAGTAAACAACTTAATAGCTTAGTTCTTTTTATTTCCTCATATTCTTTTGATTCATATTATTTTAAAATATGACAAATATGCCAATTATATTTAATGCCTGAAAAAGAAAAATTGAGTAGAAAGGATGTTATTTTTTTAACCTAAGCAAAACTTAACTGTTATAATGAAAATAATATTCATTATATGAACTTTTATTAAATACTACTAAGTGCCAGGCATTGGGCTGATTGTTTTATTGTATTAACTCATTTCATCCTCATGCAATTCTATCAAGTCAATGGTTTTGTGAAAACCATTTCCTTATGGGGAAACTGAGATGTATACTGGTTGTTTCTTGCACAAGATGACAAAATAACGAAGGGGTAAAACCAGTATTTGTACTGATATCAGAGCGGTCTGGTTACTAAATCATCACTCCTAATCATTCTGGTAGTATTCATAATTTATGCCATCTATTATGCTGTAATTCCTTCTCATTTCAACTTAAAAAAAATAATTTGAGAACTATTTCTCACCTCTTACTTTCCCAATTAACTGGGCACTGGTGACCCTAACCAGATATGTGTCTATGCCAGGATTCCACCATCATTGGCTCACTTGGGTTGGTGTGTAAATTCTTTTGTAGGCAACCTAGCGGAACTGTTGGCAGTTATAATGTATACTTCTCACTAGGTCTAAGTTATAGTGTTTACAACTATTAGCCCTTTTGCAGATTTTGGGTTTTTTTTAATTACCTACAAGGTGACAGTCATATCAATCACTTATTTTGAACTTTAGCGTCTAAAAACTAAGGCCCAAGTATTTTGGCACAGTCGAGCAAGGAGCAGACAAAATTGTTCACCCACTAAACTGGCTCTGTAAGCTTCAAATCCTTTGGTGTGAGAAATAGTGACCTTTCTTGGGAATGACCTCAGTTTCCTGACCTCCTCCAGGGCTGCGCATTTCTTTGTTCTGAGGTCAACATTTAAGAGCATAGTCAAATGCTTTTGGTTTGCTCAAAAAATGACAATACATTGCTCCTCTTGTCTTTCACTGGGAGCTTTATACCTTCATTCCTTCTCTTCCTGACATTCAAGACGGAAGAGAGTATCTTTCGCCAACAGTATGCGATTTCTTCAGAATATCCAATACTCTTATTAGTAGGTGTCTGACCTTCTAACATTAGAAGTTTTTATTTTCCTTCATGTTTTAAATCAAATTTGTTTTTTTGTCTCATTTTTACTCAAGTGTGGACGCTTGTCATTTATTTGTCTTCTTGCATATACATTTCCACACCATGGAAACACTTCAACTGCATCAGACATTTCGCTTAGCTAAGCAGTTATAGACATGTATTACTTTCTAGCTCCTCACACTTTTACTAGCTTTTTGTTATTTTATACTTTTATTGAAACTTGAAACAATCAACAATGAAAGCATGTATCTGCTCTCCTGCTTTACCATATTTCAGAATTACCTTTTCTCTGATTCTTTTTAAAAAAATTTTTTTGTGGTATAGTTGATTTACAATGTTGTGTAAAGTTCAGGTGTTATTGTCTTAATTTTTATAATTCTCACCCTGCAAGCCCAGAAGGAACCAACTCTAAGACCTGTAGTCCCCAAGGGGAGCATAGCCCCTGTGTCCACCTCAGTCATGGCAGTGGGAGGTAACGGACAAGGATGAATCGCCAAGAAAGCAAAGCAGAGTCTGCCAGTGTAAAGAGCTTACACTACAGCCAGAGAAGATACTCTCAATTCCTGTCTGTGTGATTTGATAACATCCATGTTCCAATGGCTCCTATTTGTTTTCCAGACTCCTTTTGTTCTGATAAAAGTTTTTGCTTCAGACATACTGTATTTTTGTTCTGTTGTTTTTGGTTTTTGTGTTTTTGTTGTTTGTTTTTTTGGTACGGCTTACGGGATCTTAGTTCCCCCACAAGCGATGGAACCCAGGCTCCCTGCAGTGGAAGCTTGGAGTCCTAACCACTGGACAGCCAGGGAATTCCCATACTGTTTTTCTTTACTGTTGCATCCTGGACCTTTTACAGTAAGATAATTTACCTTTTACTGTATGAAGAGCTCTATCTTCACCAAACGACGTACAGTTCACCAAACTAAGGAGACTCATTTCTACTTAGAGTTTCAGCTTCATAAAGAAGCTAAATGGAACTTTGGGGTTGCTGCTCTTAGAAAATAGTGTATGTATTTTAAGAGTACAAAAAAGAGTGTGCATGGGTATCTAATTGGCCAAAGTGTTGTACCCTAGCAGAGATGATAATCTATCCCTCCATATTTGCTCTCCATTTATTCCTTACTAATAAAATATCTGGGTACAGGGCCCATGGTATGAAAGCTACATTTCTTAAAACTCTCTTGAAGCTAGTGGATTTAGAGGCTTGTGTGCCATATTATATATATAGTTGATAACTATAAAACTGAAAATGCTTTTATTTCTCTGCTTATTCCAGCTTCTGATTGAATTATTAGCACAAAGTTGGCATTTAATACATTCAGAATTCAACTGATCTAAAATTTTCATTGTCCATAGGCCATACTAAAATTTGTACACTACTTGTATACATATTTGTGGTTTTTTTCATATACTATTTCCTGTCTGTAACTGTTTTTATTTCTTGAATTAAGAAAAACATTCTCCACACTCTGTATGATACATTAATATTAGAAAGATAAATATACACAGGCAACCCAGAAAAACAGTGGTGGACACATATTCTATAAAAGTAGTAGATACATATTCTATAATCCACATGGTAAAATGTATTGTTTTTTAACAGCTTTACTGAAGTATAATTGACATACAATTATACTGAATGTATTTAAATTGCAAAATTTGATGAGTTTGGACATTTTGACGTATATATGCACCCTTGAAATCATTACCGTAATGAAGATAGTGAAAGTATCCATCACCGCCACAGAACAAAATCTCCTGTTTGTCCTTTGTAATCTATTCCTGCAGCTGCCTGCCGCCCATCTCCTAACCCGCATCCATCTCCCGTCAGCCACTGAGAGTTTTTTCCTTTTTATTGCTGAGAAATACTTGGTTTTATTACTTTACCACACTTGTTTGTCTAGCCTCCTTGGGATGGACATTGGATTTTCCTCAGGTTTTGACTAATACAAATAAAGCTGCTAAGAACATTTGTGAGAATGTCTTTGTGGGGAGATATGCTTTCATTTCTCTGGAGTAAATACCTATGGGTAGAATGGCTGGGTTATATGGTAAGTGTATGTCTCACTTTTCAAGAAACTACCAAACCGGATCCACAGTAGTTGTATACAGTAGCACTTTGTGAGAGTTCAATCAGTTCCATGTCCTTATAAACATTTGGCATGGTCAATCTTTTTCATTTTAGCCATACTAGTGGGTATGTGTTTGTTAAAGAGTTTTTAATACACTCTAAATTAACTTCTTTGCTGGGTATAAGTTTTCCAGATACATTCTCCCAGTTTCTGTCTCGTCTTTTTGTTCTCCTAACAGTGTCTTTTGAAGAACTACTGCTTTTAATTTGGATGGCGTTTAATTTTTTGATATTTTATTAATAATTCGTGAATTCTGTGTTCTACTTAAGAAATCCTGGCCAGACCCCAAATCACTAAAATTGTCTTATTTAGTTCTAGAAGTATTATAATTTTAGCTACATATTTAGGTATATGATCAGTCTTGAGTACATGATTAATTTCTGCACATGATGTAAGGTAGGGTTTGAGGTTCATTTGTTTGTTTGTTTGTTTGCACATAGCTATATTTTCTGCATTTAGTAAAAATATTATTGTTTCCCTTGAATTGCTTTTGCACATCTGTCAAAAATCAATTGGCCATATATGTGTGGTCCTGTTTCTAGATTCTCCATTCAATTTCATTTATCTATCTATCTTTACTTCAGTACCACACTGACTTGTACTATAGATTTATAATAAGTTCTGAAAGAATAGAGCATAATTCTTCCAACTTTATTTCTCTTTTTCAAAGTTGTTTTATCTATTCTAGTTCCTTTGCATTTCCATATAAAGTTTAGAATGGCTTTGTTTCTGCATGCCATCTAGCGCCTGGCTGTCTTACCAGCAGAGGCAGTAGATAGGTTGGCCTTGAATAGGAGCCCATGCTGTTGATCCATTCACAGCATTTACCCCTGATACCATGAGAGCTCCATTCATAAGCTTGTTGTGTCAGCAGAGACTGACTGACATCAACTAGTTGAGTCATTCTGCCTGCCTAGTTGTTTGGTGTTTCTGCTGGTTTGGTGCCTCTTCTGTCTACTTGGTTGTTTGGATGCTCTCTGGTGAGTGCCAATTTGTGATGAAAAGAGTTTCACTTTTTATGTCCACTCCCATTAAGTCTGCCCATATGACTCCTTCCAAGACCTCCTCGTCCTCAGTCTTCCAGTTTTCCAGGCATTGTGCTTCCTTCTTAGTGCTGGGAGGTTGAGATGAGAATTTGTTTTTCTTTACTTTGTGGATAATTTCCAGGAAAGTCCATGACCATTCTAACTCTCCTGATGAAACAGGTCCTTGAAACACCATACAGTTTATTGCCCACTCTCTGAGCTCTTTGTGTCTTACCAGTCCTCAGGCAGACTTGTCATATCTTGCTCCAGTCTGATTAAAATGACGGTATAAAGATATCATTAATGTGATATTCAGTAGAATGTCCAGGTGTCGCATGTCACTCTGGATTGCAATTGCGATACATAATAGGAAAAGCAACATAACCCTGGGATAAGACCATAAATGTATACTATTATCTATACTAGGTAAGGCAAATTGCTTCTGGAAAATGAAACTACTTGCCAGGGTGTTACAGTCTGTTTCGTGGGGCAGTATTTCTATATCAATAAACTCTCCTTTACTCAACTTTTTGTTTGAACACCCCTTCTCCCAATCCAAAACCCTGAGGTCTAGTCCTACACATATTCTTCCGGCTCCTGTTAATACATATTGTCTAACTCCTGTGGCTTCTTCCAGATATATTTCCTTTCTTCCTGCTGCAAATCTAGCTCATTTCTGACAGTATACATTGTAGTTTGATCATAGTTGCTGGACTTGTGATTAGGATGAGATGGGAGGCTATTTCCTAAAACAGAGAAATGCTTTCTTGCAAGGCTGAGATATTTGCATCATCTTCAAGCAAAGGGGAAGCAATAAACTTTATCAGAAAAGAGTGGGCTACTTTCACAGGCCACAGAGTTTCAAGATATTTGGGGATTCAAGATTTTCAACTGTTTTGAAATGGATGCCCCATTCCTGGTCTCAGAGTCCCAATCCTTCTCAACTTACAGCCTTGACTTTGAAATGGCAGGCTTGCCAAAGCTGAGAATTCAATATTCTCTGACACCTATTAATGGTCTTGGGCCTGATCCTCACATCTCTTCGTATGATGCTAAGGAAGCTGTCTAGCTTTGCTTTGAATTGGTTATTAATATACCTTGGTCTTTCAATGTCTTTCCTAAAGAAGCAATAGTCTCCACTACCAGCCATTTGATTCGAATTTCTATTCCCTCTCAAAACTTGATGTATTAAACCACAAATGAGCATCCAAAGGTATTTTATGCTGCTTCACCGCCAGTGAATTTTTACAGTCTCTGCCGCCCTCTTCCAATGGCTATCAGTACTCCACTTAGCACCACCAGAGATGGGTCTTCACTGTCACCAGCCAGCGGGTGATGCTTCAAAAATCCCATTTTAGAGTCGCTTCCAAGGACCGCTCTTAATAGAGTGTTATTGGGCAAATTCTACAGAAAACTCTGAATCAGAGATTTGCGTGGGTGGTTTTTGGGAATTGTTCTCAGGAACAAAAGCAATAAGGGTGAGGCAAGAATGGGACAGAAGAAAAAAAGATTAAATCTTGCTACAATAACAACAGCAGCTTCAGCTAATTGGATGTGAAGTTTTTAGCCTGGAAGGTCCTTCGTATGTATCCTGATCAGAGGCAAGGGAACCAGTCAGTCTCACATACACATCAAATAGTGGATGAGTGCGGGAAGCCCTTGCTTGGAGAGAGGGTAAAACCTTGAGCAAAACACCTCTCTTAAAAGGAAAGCCATCCCTGGGGATGTACTCAGCTTCAAGCCATTATCACTACACTGCTGACAGCTGGGAGAAAAGTTCTGGGATCTAGAAAGACATATCTGACCAAGAGCACTATAG
This sequence comes from Phocoena sinus, assembly GCF_008692025.1. Classification (NCBI taxonomy): domain Eukaryota; kingdom Metazoa; phylum Chordata; class Mammalia; order Artiodactyla; family Phocoenidae; genus Phocoena; species Phocoena sinus. Next base: position 10,437,375 of record NC_045776.1, on the reverse strand, counting down.
CCTCCAATCCATCATGTTTTGAACAAATGATAGAAAGATCAATAGCATTAACAAATCACCTCATCATGTATATGTGTTTTTGCTTGAGTTATGTATCTTAGTGGGAGTTATTTCAGGGCAAGAGAATATCTGGTACTGTTTACGCTTTTCATTATATCCTCTATGTTGTCATTTTCTTATAAAAAAAAGTATTCTTTATGTAATCAGAATGACATATATGCCTATTTTTATTATTAAAATATATTTTTAATTAAAAAAAAACAAAGGCCTTAGACCCTGTCATCACTAAATCCTGGTTTGCTTTTAGTTTTTTTAAACCACTTTATTGAGGTATGATTGACATATAAGAAGCTGTACATATTTAATGTATACAACTCTATGAGTTTGGTGATAAATATACACCCATGAAACCATCACCACCATCAAGGCCATAAATATATCCATCACCTCCCAGAGTTTCTTTTGGGCCCCCTTTTTTATTGTTAGGTGTTTGTTTGTTTTGTAGTAAGAACATTTAGTATAAGGTCTAACCTCTTAGAAAATTTTAGGTATATAATAAAGTATTGTTAGCCATAGGCAATGGAAAGGTAATTGTTAAAGGGTACAAAATTTCAGTTATGTAAGATAAGTTCCAGAGATCTACTTTACAGCCTAGTGCCTATGGGTTTTTAGTTTCCAAATCAGAGAAAAAAACTAATGAACTTATGTATACTCGGCAAATCTTTTTAATTAAAATATTTCAACTTGGACTTATTTCCTATTTTCTTATTTCCGTTTCAGTTCAAGTATTTGTAATCATTCTCTTGTTTCTTTGTTAAATATATATTAAACCTCTCTTATTTTATAGATTTTATAAACACAATTCAATAGACTGAGTTGTTTTTTCACTGTTTATATTCCTTGTTTGTATTTTATACCTCCTGTGACTAGAGTACACTTTGGTGTTATTTTGATTTCTAGGTGAAATTTGTATTATCTTTTGGTGATTTTTTGAAGAAATTGTTTGTAGGTCAATCTCCTCACCTTCTCTGTGGATCCTGTCATTTTCCTCAATAAGGTCTTTAACAGGCTCTTTCTCCCCAAACTGCAGCTTGCGGTGAGACGACCAGGCTTTTTGAAGTTACTTGTTAGATTTTCTTTGATGTGCTTCTGAAGATTGTAGAGAATACAATCAATCCCTGGTGTGTTCATATATGTTTTGATGTCTTTTCAAATCCAGTTTTTGTTTCTAAAGTAGAGAAGTTCACAACCATATTTCTAATGTTTTTTGTCCTTGTGAGCTAACATTTTTCAGCCTTTTACCTCAATCACTGTGATGGCATTAAGCTGTTCACTCTTATTGTATTTTTTACCATTGAAAACAGATGATCGTACTTAAATATGCTTGTGAGAGAATTAGGTATATATTGGAACATATAGTGATGCTTTGAAATTTTATGATTTCATTGGAACTTATATTCATTTTATTAGGAAATATTCTGGACAAAATCAAAGTGAGGAGGAGAGCTGTAGGAATAAGCAGATACACAGGTTATGGTTTGTCTTTCTTGCATCATTTTTACTAAGACTGAGAGAATATTTCTGACTGTTACTCCAAAAGAAACCTTTCTGAATAATTAGGTTACTGATTGTTAGCTTTTACTTTGGGGATATAATTGACCATTGTTATTAAGGAAATTCCTCAAAATCATAGCCCCAGCCTGAACACCCAGGAGTTCTAATAGTCAAGACAGAGAACTTTCTCCCCTCCTTCTCTTTCCTATATTGTTCTATCATCAGTTAAACATCAGTGAAAATTCATTGACTGTGACTTAACTAGCGAGAGAGAAGCAGTAGGAACAATAGTATGTACAACAGGCATACGTTGCAGAGAAAGGAAAGCTGAATAAGAGTTGTAAAATTAGGTACAATTACCTCAGTAACAGTTATCTAGTGAATGTTAAATGAATAAATGGTAATTTAAAAATTGATTCTTATTTGCCGTAATGCAATTCCTGTTGGATCTCGGTACAATTAGACTAATTATATCTGTTGAAAACTCATTTATTCTTAATAGAAATGACAAGAATCCAAGACTAATGTTTGATGTTTCAGGACTCAATTTCTCTCCACATGGCTTTGACAACTCAAGCCAATCCCCACCTGCTTCCCCACCAATGCTTCTTCAGCCTGAGAGCTAAAATCAAGAAAAATCATCAAGTCTAAAGTCAAGCGGGGCCTTATTTTTCAGCAGTCTTTTTCAGACATTCCAAGCTCAAAAAGGCTTGGCCTAAATGGTACTCTTCTCCATTCCCACTCACATACACAAAGCTTTATTGCATTTATATCTTATCTTTTCCTGTTTGTTTTCCTCTGTAAGTAGATTGATATGAAGCTATGTCTAGAAATGGTATGTCTTCATCATTTATCCTTGGTATCTGACATATAATAGATGACCAAGAAGTGTTAATTACCTAAAACGAATGTCATTTTTAAACTTTCTGCCAAGATGGCAAATTAGGAAGGCTTCCTGTTTCTTCCCTCAAAAATTAACGGTGAAGAAACTGTAAGGGGCTATAAAGCAGAAATCCAAGAAATTAAAAACAACAATAATAAACCATGAGAAACTCCTGAGATGGAGGGGCAGAACAAAAAAGAAGAGATGGAAAAAATCAGGGTATTCAGAAGAATATTATGCATGATTTTGGCAAAAAAGCCATAATCATAAAGGAAATATTAATGAATTCTACTACATTAAACTCAGAAATTTCTGTTCATCACAAGACTTCAATAGGAAAGTAAAAGAATCTACTTTTGCAATAGATATAACAGACAAGGGACTTATATCCAGAATACATAGAGAATATTTGTAAGTCAACAGGAAAAATGCAAGTAACCTCACTCTCAGAATAGGCATACACTTGAATACCACTTCACTGAAGGAAATATGAAATCTTCATTAAACATATTTTAAAAATGCTCAATTTAATTAAAATTCAAGGGAAGTATAAAAGTAAACTGTGATGCCACCAGAATGGCTACAAAGCAAAAGTCTGATGATACCAAGTGTGGTAAAGAAAGTAGAGCACCTGGAACTCTTGTACAGACTTGCTGGAATGTAAATTGTTTCCATCAATTTGGAAACAATTGGAATTACCTACTAACACAGCTCACGTGCCTATCACACATGCAGAAATTCCTGGGTGTGTTCCCAGCAGAATTGTGCACACCTGTATGCCAATATCATGTTGATAACAGCACTATTTAAAACAAGGGAAACAAAATAATTGAAATCAACCTAAATGGTCATTAATAGCATAGTGCACAAATAAATTGGGATATATTCACACATTAGAATACTATACAGTAAGGAAAATAAACAAACTGATGCTACACTCCATGTCATGGATACGCCTCCCAAACACAATGGTAAGAGAAAGAAGCCAGATATAGCAAATACATGCTAAAAGAATTCAGAGATCCAGATGGAAAATAGCAGTCTCAGCAGTGTACCAACTGTTCCCTGGCTGAGACCTCTTTTACCAAATAAAAGGAACAAACTCAAAGGTGGTGGGCATTCCGAGAAAAGTTAAGGTAGAAACTTATGAAGAATTAAAGTACTTTATAACCAGAAATATATGGGCAAAGTTACTTCATATAGCTTTTAAAAATGCATTTCTTTTTATATACTTTATAAATGATATTTAGGAAGACAAGTGTCATCTGTCATGTCAATGCCTATTATTTATTTTGAAAAATTGAATGAATCAAATGCAAGATTTTCCTCTCCCCTCCAAAAAAAATTTGTATTGCTATGTGTTCAAGAACGTTTAGTTATTACTTAGCACCTTGTGCAACGTCACGATCCTGTTTTGCACTATATACTTGTCAAGTTTGAATGGTGGTTGAAATTTAAATGTTATATTTAAGAATATTCACATCTATTCAAGTTTATTATGCCTTTTATGACTAAGCTAAAGTATACTCTCTTCTAAGAAGCATTTTCAGTAAATTACAGGTCAAAGTAATTTATTTTTCTACTAGACTAATAACCATTACTGTCTCTGATACTTAATCAACAATTAATTTCTTAAATTGCTAAACAAAGCCATCACATTACCTATAGTTCTTTCTTTCACTTTTCCCAGAATTTTTTGAAGCAAAGGCTATAATTTCCACCATTACAGTAGGCCATTTATTCTAAAAACAGGAAGGGAATATCTATCATTTGGATATTTTAAAAACAGCTTCCCATAATACACTCCTGATATATGAACTGTTGCACTGCCAGGCTATAATGGAGTAACTGAAAATTCAGAAGCCTTGTGTTATACCCCATCTGTTTAGGGAGTGCCTTTCCCATATCATGAAATATTTTTTGTTTGGTTTCGGATCCTCATGCCCTTTAATTATAATATCAGAGGTTGTTTAGGAATTCTTTTATCCCTGAAGTTATTGGCAAATTTTATCAGAAGAATAGCTCTTGCCCTCATACTTTTTTGAGTGTTTACCTTCCATAGTGAATTATCTCCAAGCATTCTAGATGATGCTTTTGTTCTATTCTTATATGAGTTCTTACTGTAATATCAAGAAAGTGATACATAGCTCTGAAAAATCCATCCTCAGACAGCATGTTACTCAGTAACTTAACTTCATCTCTTGACTGATGTGATAATTTAGTAAATGAAATAAAACATCTAATTTTAGAAAAGGAGAACTACAGGGCTAATGTACCCTTTTCAACAAGATGGATGTAGCATTTTAGGAGATTACAAGTGACCCCATGAAATGCTGCTTTACTTCTATCTTTTCTATGGGAATTACCAGGTGGTTTCTGATGTGCTTGGGCATGACTTTTCCAATCAAAAAGATCAGGAAAGACAATAGTTTCTGTGCATGTGAAACATTCTCAAAAGGAAAAAATAATTATGTGCTATGACAGGTTCTGAAATTTGCTTATAAGAGAAAAGTGAAGGATTTTTAAGCATTCAAACAGCATGTCTAATTGGCACAGGTATTATAGCGATAAATCATTTACGGTTCTTTTGCTTACGTCATACTGATGACCAGCAATATGTTTTTGTGTTACTTATGTTTAATCAGAATGATGCACCCTAAAAAATATCCTTTTAAAAACTCCTCTATATTTTATCTGAAATTGTGTTTTCAGAAACTCAGGGATTCAGAGAATTACTCTGTTTAATTAAAATTTCTTTCTCTTCAAGATACATAGTATATTGCATTTAGCAATTTACATAAAAATTTAAAGATGGCTTTACTTGTGTATGGGAAGGGGATAGAGGTGTCGTTACTTTGAGAGTGGCTCAAAATATTTTTAGATAAATATACTTTTTGCCAAAGATAAGCAAGACCAGACAAATACTTTTCATACATTAAAGAAGTCTAGTCCAACATTATTCTTTTTTTATTTTCTTGAATCATGGAAACTCCTTTTGGGAGTCCAGGAATAAAAGAGATAATTCATCATTAAATCTAATAAATATAACACCTACACAAGTGGATGAAATCTGAAACTTATAAATAAAGCACAGATTCAAGCTCCAGAAATATTTTCAAAATAGGTAGTCTTGTTTTCTATTGGTTTGATAATGTAAAATATAAATTAAAATGAGATCACTAAATCCGCACCGGTCTCACGATGACACATCAGAGGGAAATTGCCTTTTAAGTATATGTTGGCAGGGAACTCAGCAATAAAGGCCTTTCTTAGTTTAATCCATGTTCTTCTTTCAGTGACCGATTAGTCTCAGTAAAATGAGGCACCTGGAAGGGGATCAGGTGAGTGGACAGATGAAGCAGGAAGAAAAAGAGATGGAGAGTATAGAATATTAAAGGTAAGTTTTTCCTTCATCAGTATTTTACTTAGAATTGCTTGTAACCAATCCCCAGTTTTTCTTTCATTGAAGGAGGTTAATATTGAAGCATAGGAGAAGACAATCAAATTGCTAGAGAACCCGATGGGCGTCCACATTTTTCTTTGCTAAATACATTTATGTTAACAACACCTACTGATTCTAGAAGTAGCTCCTTATTTAACTACAGCAATTTGCTTAGTCACTAATTTCATTATAGCTCCAAGACTAGCTGATTTTTATTTCAATGGAATACTACTGTTTTAAATATAACTAACTAGTCATGTTTCAGTGTTAAAGAAATGGGGTTTCTTACTCTAAACTTTTTCTGGACTCAGTTTTAGATCGAATTTAGTAGATACCTAAGTGATGTCGATTCAGCTAATATGAAATCATAGGGACAAGACAGGAAGAAAGGTCTTAGCTAACGATGTACTAAAACTTAACACTCATTTTCAGTTAAAAAAGATAGATAATCAAACTTCAAGCCTTTCTCTAAAGACTAAATATCTGTTTTATATAATATACTATTTTTCAAGGTTATCATTATAAGCATGGTAATTGCCTAAATATGGTAATGATAATCTGTACTGATATTTTATTATTGATACAAATTAGGGTTAATAAAGTTCAAGAAATTTGGATTATTATTACTACTAATTTTAAAGATACAAATAATTAAAGATACAAATAACCATGTAGGTCTACAAAGAAGTAAGCCTTGTCAAGGTGTCTTAGAAAGAAATAGTTAACTTTTTGAGAATGCACACATTTAACATTCAGAGTAGAAAGGCTAAAAACAGCAGAACTTAGTAGCTAGTTTCACAAATATTTCATTTGTTTTCAGGGTCACAAAGTTGGTGGGAAAGCATATTTGTATTCTGCGCTCCTAACCCACATCCATCCTCAGGCAAATTGTCATCATTATCATTTTCAAGATGAATGAAAGACAGAGGTTTAAGTCAGGATATGAAAATCAGTGAATGCATTTGATTAATAAATAAATAAAAGTAGTATAATATTTTGCTGACTATTGTTAAAAGACAATTAAAAAATGACTATCATAAAAGTGAACATGTGCTGATGATTTTAACTGAAGGGTACCACCATGATGCTATCAAAGGAGAATCCAAAGAAAAGGCATATTTATAGATAGGCAATATTGAAAAGTATGTGTCAATGGAGGCAAAATTACCTTCTTCAGCCCTGGGGAGCAGGTGTGGGGGGAGGAGAGTCACTTGAACCTCTACTAGGCAGGACAGAATTTGCCTGTCTATAGACTATTTGCATTGCATTTCTAAAAGTTTCTATAATTTCCAGAGCTGCAGAATAACTCCCAGGTAATCTGAATCAGACAAACTTCAGGAGTGTCCTCTAGCTAATGCATAGTTTTCCACTGAAGCAAATTGTTTTTTCCTACACTCTTAGATTTTGGATATTTTAATATATATTTTGAGGAAAATTGTGAAGTTTCAGAAATAGAAACAGCTCTGCTCTATTTAATGTCTGTATGATTTTTAAAAAATTTTTACTGAAGTATAGTTGATGTACCATATTATATAAGTTACAGGTGTACAATACAGTAATTCCCAATTTTAAAAGGTTATATTCCATTTATAGTTATGATAAAATATTGGCTATATTCCCCATGTTGTACAATACATCCTTGTAGCTTATTCTATACATAACAGTTTGCACCTCTTAATCACCTACCCCTTTATTGCCCCTCCCCACTTTCCTCTCCCCACTGGTAACTGCTAGTTTGTTCTCTATATCTATGAGTCTGCTTCTTTTTTGTTATATTCATTATTTTGTTGTATTTTTCTAGATTCCACATATAAGTGATATCATACAGTATTTGTTTTTCTCTGTCTGACTTATTTCACTTAGCATTATACCCTCCAAGACCATCCATGTTCCTGCAAATGGCAAAATTTCATTCTGTTTTACAGCTGAGTAGTATTCCATCATATATATATATATATACTACATCTTTATCCATTTATTTGTTGACGGGCACTTGCTTCCATATCATGGCAATTGTGTATAATGTTGTTATGAACACTGGGGTGTATGTATCTTTTCGAATTAGTGTTTTGGGCTTTTTTGAATGTCTGTATGATATTAGTCACCTAATTTCAAAGCTTAGTTCCCTCCTTTATAAAATAAATGAAATAACTTTATATAATGCAGGGTTTTGCAGGGGAGGGGCAAGGGATTAAATGAGACAACATATGGAAGAGACCCTCAATAAATATTACAAAAATATGTCATATAATTCTTACAGTAGATATTTGAGATAGACATCATCATGAAACTCAAAGTCTTCACTCAAAGTTGTATGCCCATATCCCTCCTAGAACTAACTTGTTAGCAGTCTCTTAGAGCTGCACTCAATATCTCACATTCTGTATGCCATTGAACCCAGTTTGTCCTCGGAAACTGGATGCATTGTAAAATCTTTGGTGTCCTGCAATTGTTCTTGTCCAGGTGGCTGTCTGGGCATAGTTATCACTGACGGCACTTGCCCAAATCTGGTCATTGGTATTCATATTAACAGCAAATCAATGGCATTATATGCTTTACTTAAAACTATGTATTGTTTAAATTGTGTTAAAACAGCATTTTGTGGTTTACGTTGAAGTGAAAGGTTACAGGGTATTCAGAAAATCTTGGAAATAAAAATATATTTCTAATATATTATTGGAGGATTTACTAGACTTATATATTCTAAAAAATTTTGTCATATATAAAATAAAAATTTGAAGTTTTTCCCTTATAGTTTAATTGGACATATATTTTTTTCTTAGTCATACATAAATAGTGGTCCCTCTTTAAAACTGACAGTTTTCTAGATGTAATTAATCACAGCATACCAATTTATTTAATTTTCATAACAGCACAGATATAAAGGTAGCTTTTATTGCATTATACAAATGAAAAACCTGGTATTTAGAAATTACTAGAACCTCAGAATCCTTACATCCAATCCTGTGTCCTTCCCATTATTGTAACAATAATATTCAGAACACTTTTTTTTTAATAGTAATCTTTTTTATTTATTTATTTTTATATTTATTTTTGGCTGTGTTTGGTCTTCGTTTCTGTGTAAGGGCTTTCTCTAGTTGCGGCAAGTGGGGGCCACTCTTCATCGCGGTGCGCGGGCCTCTTCACTATCGCAGCCTCTCTTGTTGCGGAGCACAGGCTCCAGACGCGCAGGCTCAGTAATTGTGGCTCACGGGCCTAGTTGCTCCGCGGCATATGGGATCTTCCCAGACCAGGGCTCGAACCCGTGTCCCCTGCATTAGCAGGCAGATTCTCAACCACTGCGCCACCAGGGAAGCCCCAGAACACTTTTATTCTATAAAGATTTCACTAACAGTATTAAGTGAATGCACAATCTTGGAAGCAGTAATTTCTTGATCCATTTTTAAAAGTACTTAGGAATATGTCAGCTCAGCCACTCTCAAAAATTGTATCTATATGTGTGAGTCTATTTCTGCTTTATAAATAGGTTCATTTGTGTCATATTTTAGTGATCTCATATTGTATGTGTCTTTCTCTTTCTGACTTACTTCACTCGGTATGATAATCTCTAGTTGCATCCATGTTGCTGCAACTGGCATTACTTCGTTCTTTTTTATGACTGAGTAGTGTTTCATTGTATATGTGTACCACATCTTATTTATCCACTCATCTGTCGACCTAGAGAACAGATTTGTGGTTGCCAAAGGGGAGGTGGGGTGGGGGAGGGATGGATTGGGAATTTGGGGTGAGTACATGCAAACTATTACATATAGAATGGATGGACAACAAGGTCCTACTGTATAGCACGGGAACTATATTCAATGTCCTGGAATAAATCATAATGGAAAAGAATATAAAAAAGAATGTGTGTATATATATATATATATATGTGTGTGTGTGTGTGTGTGTGTGTGTAACTGAGTCACTTTGCTGTACAGCAGAAATTAACACAATATCGTAACAACTATACTTCAATAAAAAAATTGTATCTATATGAAGCAAAACTAGAGTTGGAGACAGATCTCTTTTTTGAAAAATTTTGAGAAAATTGATTTTTATTTATTAAAAACATGACTGTCCATGTATATATGCAGGAAAATATTATACATTCAAATACTTGGATCCTTTCAATAAATATATTTTGTGTGACATAAGCAGAGGATTGGAGGTAGAAGTTTAATAAAACATGGAGTTAAAATTGTTTGTTTGTTTAGGTTGGGGGAATTATCAGTATATTTGTAAGCTGATGTGTCATGCTTTGTGTGGTTAAATGGAGAGTTTTTCCAGCAATGTCCGTGATTAGGTAAAAAGGGAAGAAACAGATGAAAGATTTATGAAATGTATGCTGCATTACTGGTTATATCTGGTCCCATGACTTGGGTATTGAGAATGCCATAACCTGAAAACTCTGCAGGTAGATATTAAAATTATTTCAGTGCCTTCACACATTAATTTTGACTTCCTACCTTCATAATTTATTTCCAATGCTTCCTTTCTACTTTTTAAACTAAAAATTTTAACGCCTACCTTCTTATTTTCAAAGTTTGTTGTTCCCTCCAGAAATAAGACGGTATGATGAAAAGAGCCTGGGATGATCTAAGTAAGGAATATTAATGAGTACATATCACAGTATATGGGCTAAAGGATTACTTTAAAGAGAATTTTCTTACTATGTTTCACAATACATAGACTTTTTTTAAAAAATTGGGGTATAGTTGCTCTACAGTGTTGTGTTAGTTTCTTTTGTTCAACGAAGTGAATCAGTTATATGTATACATATATCCCCTCCCTCTTGGGTCTCCCTCCCACCCCCCATCCTACCCATCTAGGTCACCACAGAGCACCGAGTTGACTCCCTGCACTATACACAAGTTTCCCACTAGCTGTTTTACACATGGTAGTGTATATATATCAATCACAATCTCCCAGTTCATCCAGCCCCCCCTTCCTCCAGCACTGTGTCCACACATCTGTTCTCTACGTCTGTGTCTCTATTCCTGCCCTGCAATTAGGCTCATCTGTACCATTTTTTCTAGATTCCACTTATATGTGCTAATATATGATAACTGTTTTTCTCTTTCTGACTTACTTCACTCTGTATGACAGACTCTAGGTCCATCCATGTCTCTACAAATGACCCAGTTCCACTCCTTTTTATGGCTGAGTAATACTGCATTGTATATATGTACCACATCTTCTTTATACATCCATCTATTGATGGACATTTAGGTTGCTTCCATGCCTGGCTATTGTAAATAGTGCTGCAATGAACATAGGGGTGCATGTGTCTTTTTGAATTATGGTTTTCTCAGGGTATATGCCTATTCATCTTATTCTAGTCATTATGTCTTCATAGAGTAGCATAGCAACACAGGACATCCTATCTTTTGCTGAGAAATAGATGATACAGTTACCACTAAATTATAAAATTTCTATGCAAAATAGCTGAATTCACAAATAAAAGATCTGCTTTTCAAATGAAAACAAAGATACAAACTCACATAAAAAAAGATAAATATTTGAAATCCCACAAAACAAAAATTCATCTAGTTAGAATTATATCAGAAACTTTCAGTAGGGATTGTCATTAAATTTCTGGTTTTAAATGCTTTCTTTTCAATGTATACAAACTATGCATACACAAACAGACACACCTACACATTTTCAAGGTCACTGCCATGACTTTTACCATGAATTTTATGGGCCATTCTACTTATGGTCTATTTTTGGCAATTCAAACTAATTTTCAACATTTACTATGATTTAAGGAGAAAGAACATACAGAGATGAATTTTCCCAGAAATCTTTCAATTAAACAAATTTCCTTTAGAAGGAGCACCCTTATTTAATTATCACAAGACAGAGATCTTCAAAAATAATGACTTAGCAAAATAACTAGGTTTTCAGAAGCTCCTGCCAGACTGCTTCTGTGACACTTTGCCCCCTAGTATTTCCTTTTGGGGACCACAACACTATGATCCATCAGAAAACCTAAGCCCACTCATAAAAATATTTATCATAATTTTATAATCTCTGATCTTAAATAAGGAAATGGAAGCAAGCAATATGGTAACACTTGGAATTTAAAACATATATAATACTTTTGAAAAATCCCAATCCTTCTCAAAACAATCTACCATTTTGTAATAGCCTGTGGGTCTTGGAAGAGATTTACTTAGCTGATGAGAAAGGTAGAGCTTCAAAATATACTAAAATATATTTACCCCAGTTAAATAGTAAAGCCTGCAGCCACCACTTTTTCCCTGTTAAAGCTCCTTCTTGAAATGCACACACACAGATATTTTCCCCAAGATTAGGAGGGGTACTAGGTCAGAAGTGATTTCTACCTGTAACCACTGCCACCACCCTGCCTTCTCAATATGACTTTTGATAAAGAGATGTATTTTTATTTTATTCTATGTATAGTCACTTCCAAATTTAAATGTTCCAGTTTAAGAGCATTCCAAAATATTATCTGTATGTAATAATGCATTTATCATCTCTAATTATTTTCCTCCATTTTCACAGTAATTACATAAGTTGTCAATGAGTTAAGCTCAGTACATCTCATCAGAAGTTCAACAGAACTTCTCTGCTGTCAAATGAGAAACAAATCTGCACATTGGTAGGAGGGGCTTTATTTGAACAGACTACTGAAATATGGAAAGGGGTGCTATAGCCATAGGGAGCACACTCTGACCAGAAGATCTATAAGAAGTCAGAGAGGGCTTATTGGATGAGCAGGTAGTGTGACCAGACAGTTGAGCAGGAAGAGTTTTTCTCTGTGGTCAGTTGACCTTGGCAGGACCAGGAGGCTTGCCTGATTGCAAGGGCTTGTGGGGAGGAGAGAAGCCTAATTAAAATTTCGTCAAGTCATATTAGCAGGCATTAGTCCAGATTGGAGGAAGACAAACAGTTGAACTAGTCGTTTATGAAACAAAGAATGGAGATTTGGAGGGTCTGTGCCCTGCCTTGTCATAGGAAACAAGGGAGCCATAGGCAAGTCTTAACCTTGTCCTATGGGGAAAGGTGGTTCTTTCCAGGGTTTCTAGGAAATTAGAAGGATACGTGGTTGTCTCACCCCTTTCTGTTTTTTCAGGATCGCAGGGTACAGATAAAGTTCAACATTGTGATTATTAAGCAAATTATATTACAGTTGGCCCTCCATCTCTGTGGGTTCCCCATTCATGGATTCAACCAACTGTGGATGGAAAATATTCAGAAAAATATTTCCAGAAAGTGCCAAAAGGCAAAACTTGAATTTGCTGCATACCAGCAACTATTCACATAGCATTTACATAGTATTAGGTATTACAAGTAATCTAGGGATGATTTAAAGTATAGGAGAAGACTGCATAGGTTATATGCAAATATTATTCCATTTTATGTATGGAACTGGAGCATCAGGACCCCCTGGTATCTGCAGGGGTCCTGAACCAATTCCCCATGCATACTGAGGGGTGACTGTACAGATATTTGCCTTTGTTTATTTAAAGATTATTTGATAATATTTTTCTTATAAAATAGTAATGAAATAATATATTTTCTCACCAAATAAATACTGCAAGGCTTTTAAGGTTCTCCTTTCCTCCCTCTCTCTCTCTCCCCCCCTCCCCCCTCCCCCTAGCTCTCACTCTCGCTCTCATTTTTTTGTTTAAAACATTTCCTTTACATATAATATCCTAGTTGCTAAGCTCTACTTATTTTATTCCTAGTTTTCCAATGAGATCCAGATAAAGTCTTCATTGTTGCAAAGTCTTCCTCTTCTACCTCAAAACTTTATGTTCACCACTTTCTCTAATGTTAGTTGTAATAATTTTTCTATCTTACCCATGAGAAGTCTAGTAATATCTACTTTGTACTGGGAATTGTATTTTCCTGTATGAGATCTGAAAGCCAACTAAATAGGAAGTCATTCTGAACCAGAGAATATTGAAATTATATTTTTTTATTTCAGTGTTTGGTAAATGTTCCTGCACCTGTTAGATGTATAATGGACATTATCATTTATGGAAGTAAGAGTATTGATAGAAACACAGTGATGATAATGTGACAAACAGAGGACATAATGTAGTTTAACTGAGTCAGGTTTTGGTTGCCAAGGGATGGATGTGGAAAAAATGCAGAGTTATACTTAATGTAATTTTATGGCTACTGGATTTATTTCCTATCAAGAAAATGTCCTCCTTTCCTGCTAAATTCTTCAAATGATAGTTGCAGTTAGAGGTCAACTCTAACCAACAAATACCTGGGGGAAATATAACACCTTGAGTTAATTATAAGCAAATATAAAAGTATACACACACATACAAACACACACAGTCAACTTGAGTTGTGATATAAATTTGACTACAACAAAATTAAATAGTAAAAAATGGTTTGATTTTTGGAATCAGAATTAGTTCCATCATTTACTAGCTCTGTAAGTCTGGATAATTTACATAACATCTGATTACATTTTCCTTATTTCAAAATGAATATATTACACTTTTCACAAGATTATTTGAGTTATAAAAGGGTATCAGTAGGTGTTAATATGTACCTTTCTTTCTATATTTCTGTCACTCTCAACTTGACAGGCTGGCATTTGATCACTAATAATCATCAGAATAGATGGGAAGTATGTTGTATAGAGGGTTCCAAACATTAAGTCTGGATTTAAATGGTTTTTTTTTGAGAGAAATAGAAACTATAATAATTTTTCTGAGTAGTCCAACCTTACACCACTCTTTTAGTATGGCTTGCAATTCCCTAATAGAGATTTTGGAGAAAAAATTAGCCTCAATAATTTTAGATTACAAGATAAGAGAATCAATAATAGAAAATCTTGCATGAACTAATTAGCATCTGAAATTAGAAGATTGTGTTTTCACTTTTCTGTAGGCAAGATTCACTGAGAAATAATAGGTTGATGATTAGAGTATGATCATTTGAATTGTTTGAGTCATCAGGATATCATTTGTCTGCTCCCAAACAATTTTCTCTATAATCGTATTTCAAAATTTCCTTTACCTCATGCTTTCTATTTTTGCTTCTTTACATGTGCATTGTATAACTGTTGATAAGCACATTTATTCTACTTGTAAATTAGTTCATTCCTAATGAATATGTTGTTATCAGCTCATTCATCCTATCAATATATTAAGAATGCCTCGTCACTGGAGTAATAAAGAAATGATCACCTAATGGGTTAAATAAGAACTGAATGAACTAATAAGGTTAAATAAGGTTGAATCAACTAATAAATAAAGATTGAACCCTGCCAAAACCTTGATCTTGGAGTTTCCAGCCTCCAGAACAGTGAGAAAATAAATTTCTATTGTCAAAATCACCCAGTCTATGGTATTTGGATTTTTTTAAAATGGCAGCCCAAACTGATTAAGAGAGTTGCTAACAAGTTAGCTCAGAAATTAGTGGTATAGAGAAACCTTCAAGATGGCAGAGGAGTAAGACGTGGAGATCAACTTCCTCCCCACAAATACATCAGAAATACATCTATATGTGCAACAACTCCTACAGAACACCTACTGAATGCTGGCAGAAGACCTCAGACTTCCCAAAGAGGCCCTCAGGTGACCTACATGCAGAGGTGGGGCCAAATCCAAAGCTGAACCCCAGGAACTGTGCAAACAAAGAGAGAAAGGGAAAGCTCTCCATGCAGCCTCAGGAGCAGCAGATTAAATCTCCACAATCAGTTTGATGTATGCTGCATCTGTGGAATACATAAATAGACGATGAATCACCTCAAAATTGAGACGATGGACTTTGGGACCAACAATAGAATTGAGGTTTGCTTTCTGCATCTAATTTGTTCCCGGTTTTATGCTTATCTTAGTTTACTATTTAGAGTTTATTATCATTGGTAGCTTTGTTTATTGATTTCGTTGCTCTTTTCCTTTTTTTTAATATATAGATATACATATATTTTTCCTTTATATCTTTTTGTGAGTGTGTATGTGTATGCTTCTTTGTGTGATTTTGTCTGTATACCTTTGCTTTTACCATTTGGACCAGGGTTCTGTCTGTCTGTTCTTCTATTGTTTTTTTTTTCAGCATAGTTTTTAGCGCATGTTATCATTGATGGATTTGTTTTTTGGTTTGGTTGCTCTCTTCTTTCTTTCTTGTTTTTCTTTCTTTAATTACTTTTTAATTTTTTTATTTTCAATAATTTTTTCATTATAATAACTTTTATTTTATTTTGTTTTGTTTTTTCTTTCTTTCACTTTTTAACCCTTTTCTTCTGAGCCATGTGGCTGACATGGTCTTGGTGCTCTGGCCGGGTGTCAAGCCTGTGCCTCTGAGGTGGGAGAGCCGAGTTCAGGACATTGGTCCACAAGATGCCTCCTGGCTCCATGTAATATCAAACAGTGAAGCTCTCCCAGAGATCTCCACCTCAATGCTAACACCCAGCTCCACTCAACGACCAGCAAGCTCCAGTGCTGGACACCCTATGCCAAAAAACTAGCAAGACAGAAACACAAACCCGCCCATTAGCAGAGAGACTACTTAAAATCATAATAAGGTCATAGACACACAAAAATGCACCACCAGAGGTGGACCTGCCCACCAGAAAGACAAGATCCAGCCTCATACACCAGAACACAGGCACCAGTCCCCTCCACCAGGAAGCCGACACAACCCACTGAACCAACCTTAGCCACTGGGGACAGACACCAAAAACAATGGGAAATACGAACCTGCAGCCTGCGAAAAGGAAACCCCAAATACAGTAAGTTAAGCAAAATGAGAAGACAGAGAAACACACAGCAGATGAAGGAGCAAGGTAAAAACCCACCAGACCAAACAAATGAAGAGGAAATAGGCAGTCTGCCTGAGAAAGAATTCAGAGTAATGATAGTAAAGATGATGCAAAGTCTTGGAAATAGAATTGAGAAAATATAAGAAACATTTAACAAGGACCAAGAAGCACTAAAGAGCAAATGAACAATGATGAACAACACAATAAATGAAATTTAAAATTCTCTACAAAGAATCAATAACAGAATAACTGAGGCAGAAGAACAGATAAGTGACCTGAAAATAAAATAGTGGCAATAACTACCACAGAGCAGAATAAAGAAAAAAGAATGAAAAGAATTGAGGACAGTCTCAGAGACCTCTGGGACAACATTAAACGCACCAACATTTGAATTATAGGGGTCCCAGAAGAAGAGGAGAAAAAGAAAGGGACTGAGAAAATATTTGAAGAGATTATAGTTAAAAACTTCCCTAAATGGGAAAGGATATAGTCAATCAAATCCAGGAAGCGCAGAGAGTCCCATACAGGTTAAATCTAAGGAGAAACACGCCAAGACACATATTAATCAAACTATCAAAAATTAAATACAAAGAAAAAATATTAAAAGCAGCAAGGGAAAAGTAACAAATAATATACAAGGGAATCCCCATAAGGTTAACAGCTGATCTTTCAGCAGAAACTCTGCAAACCGGAAAGGAGTGGCAGGACATATTTAAAGTGATGAAAGGGAAAAACCTACAACCAAGATAACTATACCCAGCAAGGATTTCATTCAGATTGGACGGAGGAGTGAAAACCTTTACAGACAAGCAAAAACTAAGAGAATTCAGCACCGCCAAACCAGCTTTACAACAAATGCTAAAGGAACTTCTCTGGGCAGGAAACAGAAGAGAAGGAAAAGACCTACAATAACAAATCCAAAACAATTAAGAAAATGGTAATAGGAACATACATATCAATAACTATCTTAAATGTAAATGGATTAAATGCTCCAAGCAAAGACATAGATTGGCTGAATGGATACAAAAACAATACCCATATATACGCTGTCTACAAGAGATGCACTTCAGACATAGGGACACATACAGACTGAAAGTGAGGGGATGGAAAACGATATTCCATGCAAATGGAAATCAAAAGAAAGCTGGAGTAACAATTCTCATTTCAGGCAAAATAGACTTTAAAACAAAGACTATTACAAGGACAAAGAAGGATACTACATAATGATCAAGGGATCAATCCAAGAACAAGATATAAGAATTGTAAATATTTATGCACCTAACATAGGAGCACCTCAATACATAAGGCAAATGCTAACAGCCAGAATAGGGGAAATTGACAGTAACACAGTCATAGTAGGGGACTTTAACACCCCACTTTCACCAATGGACAGATCATCCAAAATGAATATAAATAAGGAAACACAAGCTTTAAATGACACATTAAACAAGGTGGACTTAACTGACATTTTTGCATTCCATGCAAAAACAACAGAATACACATTCTTCTCAAGGGCTCATGGAACATTCTCCGGGACAGATCATATTTTGGGTCACAAATCAAGGTTTGGTAAATTTAAGAAAATTGAAATCATATCAAGTATTTTTTCTGACCACAAAGCTATGAAAATAGGTATCAATTACAGGAAAAAACTCTGTAAAAAATACAAACACATGGAGGCTAAACAATACACTACCAAATAACCAAGAGATCACTGAAGAAATCAAAGAGGAAATCAAAAAATACCTAGAAACAAATGAAAATGAAAACACAAAGACCCAAAACCTATGGGATGCAGCAAAAGCAGTTCTAAGACGGAAGTTTATAGCAATACAATCCTACCTCAAGAAACAAGAAACATCTCAAATAAACAACTTAACCTGACATCTAAAGCAATTAGAGAAAGCAGAACAAAAACACCCCAAAGTTAGCAGAAGGAAAGAAATCATAAAGATCAGATCAGAAATAAATGAAAAAGAAATGAAAGAAACAATAGCAATGATCCATAAAACTAAAATCTGGTTCTTTGAGAAGATAAACAAAATTGATAAACCATTAGCCAGACTCATCAAGAAAAAAAGGGAGAAGACTCAAATCAACAGAATTAGAAATGAAAACGGAGAAGTAAAAACTGACACTGCAGAAGTACAAAGGATCGTGAGAGATTACTACAAGCAACTGTATGACAATAAAATAGACAACCTGGATGAAACGGACAAATTCTTAGAAAAGCACAACCTTCCGAGACTGAACCAGGAAGAAATAGAAAATATAAACAGACCAATCACAAGCACTGAAGTTGAAACTGTGATTTAAAATCTTCCAACAAACAAAAGCCCAGGACCAGATGGCTTCACAGGCGAATTCTATCAAACATTTAGAGAAGAGCTAACACCTGTACTTCTCAACCTCTTCCAAAATATAGCAGAGGGAGGAACACTCCCAAACTCATCCTACAAGGCCACCATCACCCTGATACCAAAACCAGACAAAGATGCCACAAACAAAGAAAACTACAGACCAATATCACTGATAAACACAGATGTAAAAATCCTCATCAAAATACTAGCAAACAGGACCCAGCAGCACATTAAAAGGATCATACACCATGATCATGTGGTGTTTATCCCAGGAATGCAAGGATTCTTCAATAAGTGGTGCTGGGAATACTGGACAGCTACATGTAAAAGAAGGAAATTACAACACTCCCTAATACCATACACAAAAATAAACTCAAAATGGATTAAAGACCTAAATGTAAGGCCAGACACTATCAAACTCTTAGAGGAAAACATAGGCAGAACACTCCATGACATAAATCACAGCAAGATCCTTTTTGACCCACCTCCTAGATAAATGGAAATAAAAACAAAAATAAACAAATGGGACCTAATGAAACTTCAAAGCTTTTGCACAGCAAAGGAGACCATAAACAAGATGAAAAGACAACACTCAGAATGGGAGAAAATATTTGCAAATGAAGCAACGGACAAAGGAATAATCTCTAAAATTTACAAGCAGCTGATGCAGCTCAATATGAAAAAAAATAAACAACCCAATCCAAAAATGGGGAGAAGACCTAAACAGACATTTCTCCAAAGAAGATAATACAGATTGCCAAAACTACATGAAAGAATGCTCACCATCATTAATCATTACAGAAATGCAAATCAAAACTACAATGAGGTAGCACCTCACACAAGTCAGAATGGCCATCATCAAAAAATCTACAAACAGTAAATGCTGGAGAGGGTGTGAAGAAAAGGGAATGCTCTTGCACTGTTGGTGGGAATGTAAATTAATACTGCCACTAAGGAGAACAGTATGGAGGTTCCTTAAAAAACTAAAAATAGAACTTCCACATGACCCAGCAATCCCACTACTGGGCATATACCCTGAGAAAACCATAATTCATATACCACAATATTCATTGCAGCTGTATTTACAATAGCCAGGACATGGAAGCAGCCTAAGTGTCCATCGACAGATGAATGGATAAAGAAGATGTGGCTCATATATACAATGGAATGTTGCTCAACCATAAAAAGAAATGAAATTGAGTTATTTGTAGTGAGGTGTATGGACCTAGAGTCTGTTATACAGAGTGAAGTAACTCAGAAAGAGTAAAACAAATACCTTATGCTAAAACATATATATGTAATCTAAAAAGAAAAAAAAAAGGTTCTGAAGAACCTGGGGGCAGTACAGGAATAAAGAAAGACACAGGTGTAGAGAATGGACTTAAGGACATGGGGGTGTGGTGGGGGGAGTGTAAGCTGGGACGAAGTGAGAGAGTGGCATAGACATATATACACTACCAAACGTAAAATAGATAGCTAGTGGGAAGCAGCCTAATAGCACAGGGAGATCAGCTCAGTGATTTGTGACCATCTAGAGGGGTGGGATAGGGAGGGTGGGAGAGAGATGCAGGAGGGAGGAGATATGGGGATATATATATATACCTATAGCTGATTCACTTTGTTATACAGCAGAATCTAACACTACATTGTAATGCAATTATACTCCAATAAAGATGTTAAAAAAAAACTTAGTGGTATAAAATAACATCCCATTCTTTTCTTATGATTTGGGGTCAGTAATTTGGGCAGGAGTAGCAGTTACAAGTCCACTGTACCGTTGTCACCTGAAGGTATGACAATCAGGCTCACTGCCTACACTGACAATGGACGTTGGTTACAGGCTGGGACTTCAGCTGTGTTTCCTACTAGGTTACGGTGACTACGTGTGGTCTTTTAAGCTTGGCCCTGGACTTTGTATTGTGGCTACCTTTTCCCAGAGGGAGCCTCTCAAGAGAACTGGGTGGAAGCTTCATGGCCTTTTCTGACCTCGCCTCAGAAGTCACCCAGCATTCCTTGGCTCCATCCTACTGTTCAAAACAGTCAAAAGCCCATCGGCATTCAAGGGGAGGGAAAGGAGACCCCACCACCTCTGAGAGAGAGAAGCACTAAGAATTTATAATTTACAGGCTTTAAAACACACACACACAGGGCTTCCCTGGTGGCGCAGTGGTTGAGAGTCCGCCTGCTGATGCAGGGAACACG
This sequence comes from Phocoena sinus, assembly GCF_008692025.1. Lineage (NCBI taxonomy): Eukaryota > Metazoa > Chordata > Mammalia > Artiodactyla > Phocoenidae > Phocoena > Phocoena sinus. Next base: position 10,416,175 of record NC_045776.1, on the reverse strand, counting down.
GGTTCGTGCCCCAGTCCGGGAAGATCCCACATGCCGCAGAACGGCTGGGCCTATGAACTATGGCCGCTGAGCCTGCGCGTCCGGAGCCTGTGCTCCGCAATGGGAGAGGCCACAACAGTGAGAGGTCTGCGTACCACAAAAAACAAACAAACAAACAAACACACACACACACATTCAATACTCTTGTATGCAAGGGAGGCGTTTATAACATCTGTGCCAGAACTGTAACTGAATATGTCTTAGGAAATGTCGTATATTAAAGTACAGCAGAGCGTGAACATATATCCTGAGCAGCACCAAACAAACAAACAAACAGCAGTGCTCCCAAATATAATGACTGCAATTTACTTTTCTTGTGGTGCTTATTCCCACTGGATGGTCACACCACATTTATTCTTTGCTGTTGTTGTATAATCTGTTTTTGTTTGTTCTAGTTCCAGTAATGTCATCTCAATGTTGAAGAACAATGAAAAAGTACCTCTACCAAAAATGATTTGTATGATGTTTAGGACAGCACAGTAGCACAGGTGAAAGTCTTTTAACTCAATTTTGTAGAACTTGAGCTTTTAAACTGATATAAAATATGTACTATGCTGGTATTATTTTCCAAGAAACATCCAAAATCCATGAGTGAATTGTCCTGTATTTCACGGGGAAAAAATATTGAATGTTAGGCCATTGGCCCTCAAATTATTCTTCACTCATTTGGTCCAAATTTTACCTTGTCAAAATGGATAAAATTTGTTCTTACTCATGAATTAAGTCACCATTGTGACAAATATTATATAACAGTTTACTATAAAAGGTGATTTTTATAAAACCAAAAATATCTGGTATGAATTAGTTTTGGTAAGAAACCTTTCTTTAAGAGTCTTATGTAAACAAAATGAATTCTGGAGGGTGCAATTGGAAAAAAACAGCAGCTATCTAAATAAGTAACTGAATAAAAATTGGACATAATTTAGATTAAAATTATTGCTTAAAATGCTAACATTTATCCAATAAACTTTATACTCCATCCATTTCATGTCATTGCCTGCCACCTTATATAAATTAAACCACAACTTATATTAACATAACCATTGAAGGAGTTTAGAGCATGTCACCCCAAGATATGACCTATAGATTATTTTGAGTTAGAGTCACCTGAGAAGCAGAAGATGCAGGAAGGGCTCTCTGACCCTCCTTTTTATTCCTGAAAACAGGAAAAAAAAATCCCTATATGAAAGATGTCCTCTGTATACCAGACGGAAAGAAAGTAACATCCTTATCATCAAGGACAAGCACGTTGAGATGGAGAGAATTCTATACAAACAGACCTTGTTAAAGTAGTCCTTATCTTTCTTTAGCCTTTCCACATAGTATAGTTACTTTTCCTTAATAGTCTATCTTTGTTCAACCTCCTATAAAAGCATGTAGGTGCTGCCATTTCTTTGAGTCTTTATTCCTTATGAGGGCTCTCATGTCACAGAAGACAGTATAAATTTGTATGCTTTTCTCCCGCTGATCTCTCTTATGTCAGCTTAACTTTCACACCTAGCCAAAAAGCCCTAAAAGGGTAGAGGTAAAAATTTGCCTGCCCTACACTATCAAATTAAATTTCTCTAATTAATATACATTAGTTCTATGTTTCTTATATATCAATAAGAAGAGGGCTTCCCTGGTGGCGCAGTGGTTGAGAGTCCGCCTGCCGATGCAGGGGACACGCGTTCGTGCCCCGGTCCGGGAGGATCCCACATGCCGTGGAGCGGCTGAGCCCGTGAGCCATGGCCGCTGAGCCTACGCGTTCCGAGCCTGTGCTCCGCAACGGGAGAGGCCACAACAGTGAGATGCCCGTGTACCGGAAAAAAAAAAAAAAAAAAAACTACATTATTATCTACACTATATAGAAAAATAATTTTATTATCAAAATCATGAGTAAATTTGACAAACTTGAAATGATAAATAGAATACAGATATAATCAGAGTTTTTATTCTAAAATCCGTTTCCATACAACTCCAGGACATAGAAGGTTTACTATGGAATTACAATTTTTCTATCTATTAACCTTGAGATGTTGCACAGGTCACAACCGAATTTGTACTCTCAGTGGTGTTCTAAGATTTATTCTTTCCATTAGTAATACACTCAGCAGTGAACTTAGGCTAATGTACTTTCAATAGAGAGTGACAAATATAAAGCATTTTGTATTAGTTTAAGAAAATATTCTTCAATCACAAAAAAAGAGTAAAAGTCTCCTCTTAACTTATATCTCTTTTTCCCCTTTAGCTACATAATCATTTATTTATTTAAGTAATGATGACCTGGAGTTGCTTATTTCCTGGCAGAAAAATAAATAAATAAATAAATAACCACATTATTACCTTCTGGGAAAACCCTACCCAGAGGTCACTAAAACTATTATAAACCATAAATACACAAAGAGAAATAAAGTGAAGAAAATGTAACTATTGTACTTCTATAGATTCTAAGTTTTTTTTTTTTTTTTTTTTGTGGTACACGGGCCTCTCACTGTTGTGGCCTCTCCCGTTGCGTAGCACAGGCTGCGGACGCGCAGGCTCAGTGGCCATGGCTCACGGGCCCAGCTGCTCCACGGCGCGGCATGTGGGATCTTCCCGGACCGGGGCACGAAACCGCGTCCCCTGCATCGGCAGGCGGACTCTCAACCACTGCACCACCAGGGAAGCCCTAGATTCTAAGATTTTTAGAGTCAGTGTAGGGGAGGTAGTAAGGTTTTTTTCCCCCAAGTTGAATAAAATACAGTATTTTATTAACACCATTTTAGTAATATTGTTTTATCTTGATGTCTTTCTGATCATTTATCACTGTCGGGAAAATGCTAAAAAAAAATTTCATTCTGTTTCAAATGGTATTTCCATTGAAGAGAAATTATTTATAATATTTTTTCTCTTGCAAAAAAGGAGGCTCGGGCTTCCCTGGTGGCGCAGTGGTTGAGAGTCCGCCTGCCGATGCAGGGGATACGGGTTCGTGCCCCGGTGTGGGAGGATCCCACATGCCGCGGAGCGGCTGGGCCCGTGAGCCATGGCCACTGAGCCTGCGCGTCCGGAGCCTGTTGCTCCGCAACGGGAGAGGCCACAACAGTGAGAGGCCCGCGTACCGCAAAAAAAAAAAAAAAAAAAAAAAAAAGGAGGCTCATTTTTAAATTGATTTTTAAAACAAAATCAACAATATTTTTCCTGAAAGATTAGCTTTTGATTTTTGGAAACGTCATTTTTCATGAGAACTGACTCATTTACGGAAATATATGTATTTGTGTGTAGGTGTGAGTGGGTGTTACGTGTGATACATGTGAACTTAGTCTATAACCCTTAAGTTGACTTCAGTAAAATGATTTTAATTCCTAACTTTATTAATTAATTTTTGCTTTGTTGGGTCTTCATTTCTGGGCAAGGGCTTTCTCTAGTTGTGGCAAGCGGGGGCCACTCTTCATCGCGGTGTGCGGGCCTCTCACTATCGCAGCCTCTCTTGTTGCAGAGCACAGGCTCCAGATGCGCAGGCTCAGTAGTGCTCACGGGCCTAGTTGCCCCGCGGCATGTGGGATGTGGGATCTTCCCAGACCAGGGCTCGAACCCATGTCCCCTGCATTAGCAGACAGATTCTCAACCACTGTGCCACCAGGGAAGCCCCTACCTTATTTTATACTTTTCCTCTCCAAACCATCTGCCTCTGTCTGTACACACAGAGAACCGAATTGTAAAAATCTTAAGCAATTATATAAGTTAATCATTAGGTACTAAAGACATCAAGAAAAAATACCACCTCATAAAATTTCAAAATAATAATAATACCAGAAATTTAAAATACACATAAAAATGAAAGAAACTAATAAAAATTATTCTATTTGTTTCTACTATTCAATGTATTTTACATGTGTATTTAATATTATTTTGGAGTATTTTTAACTCAAAATATTCAGTTTTTAAACGGGAGGTATATTTGGGTATTTTTATTGAAAATTTCCCTCTGGATTATTTTGGGAGGGGAGTGCCACCTTTATATCTCAAATTTATATGGAATTTTAAATAATTTCTATCTATGTAACTGAGTTGTACATATTCCAAGTAGAAATAGCCACTCATATATTTAAGCACATATTAATATGCTTGGCACAAAGTAGGTACATAGTAAAAGTTTAAAAAGAGTGACAAAATATGGAAAGACATTTTGAATATTATAAATTAATTTAAAATATAAGTTAGAAACAATAGTGCTCATGATATGTGAGTATATGTATGTAATTAACTACCCCTCCTTTTTTTTTTTTTTTTTGCAGTATGAGGGCCTCTCACTGTTGTGGCCCCTCCTGTTGTGGAGCACAGGCTCCGGACGTGCAGGCTCAGCGGCCATGGCTCACGGGCCCAGCTGCTCCGCAGCATGTGGGATCTTCCCGGAACTGGGGCACGAACCCGTGTCCCCTGCATCGGCAGGCGGACTCTCAACCACTGCGCCAGCGGGGAAGCCCACCCCTCCTTTTTTATAATGATTACTGTCTCTATGACTCAAACTAAATCAAACACTAGCCTGGGTGTGTCTTTAGGAAAAGGAAACATTGTTTTTGAGAATGAATGTGAAAGGTAATATTATTCTTTGTTGAAAATACTAATAATAGCAACATATATTATAAAAATAGACAATAGTATCATTTAACTAACACAACCTTATAAAAATAATTTTAACTTAAATGTGTTTATGAATTGCTATAAAACAAATGATCCAACCCAATTACCCAACTGTTTTCCTAACTCAATATCAATTCATATTTATACCCTATACACAAGGAGTTTGTTATATAATGGAGATATAATTTTTGAAATGTTGAATGCATTTTTTTATTCTGGAAAATTTTGGAGATTTACTCCCCTTTGTTCAATCAAAAACAACTAGAGTCCCAGAAAATAATTAAATCATTGTAGCCACAGTCTAAAAGAAACGTTTTTTCAGCTCTTATTTTCCAAAATAGATTTTTATTTTTCAAAAGAGACAACAGCTTGGATATTCAGATTTTTTTGCCCGGTAAGATTTTTGTTTGTTTGCTCTTCTACTGTGTTACATATCAAGAAGCAGGCTGGAAATTCCTGTTATGATGGTGGCTGGGTAGCACTTATTGGTCAAAAATCTCTTAAGGTTAGCAATTGTAAACTCTGGACGAAAGAGAAAAGGTAAACGTTTGAAAGAACAGAAGATGAACCAAAAATAAGACAAAAACAGGATGGAATGTGATTCTCGAAAGAGGTAAGCATACTAAATGAAATGACATTTTCTGGACCTTTTCTCTTTGGCCACCCCTGAGGGTGCATCTTCCAAGACTCAGAGATATCCTTAGTAGATTACAAGGGAAACCACACCTAGGTAGGACATATTCAAATTTCACAAACTAAAATTGAAAAGCTACCAGAGGGAAATGAGATACAGTCACGTTGTATTACAATTATGGTCTGTAGAAATATGAGATAACTATGTTTTCTTTTAAGCTGCTAAATTTGTGGTAATTTGTTACACAGCAACATAAATTGAATACAACATTACCATATGTCAAATGTCTAGGAATAAGATTAATAGCAAATGTTTAAGATCATTACACTGAACTTCCCCCTCTCCTCAAAAAAAATCATGGCTAAGAGAAATTTTTTAAATATCCAATGACCTAGAGGGATACACAATGTTTGTAGACATGAAGACTCAATATTATTAAGATATCCAGTTTTCTCCTAAAGAATGTACAGATTGAAAGGCACTTCCAGCAAAATCCCAACAACTTTTTGTTGTCATTGTTATAAATTGATTCTAAAATTATGTGGAAAGTAAAAGAACATAGAATAGTTAAGAAAAATCCCAAAGAATAAGCTTGCAAAACTTAAAATATGAATTTCAAGACTAACTATTGATCTATAATAATTAGGACAGTGTGATATTTTTGAAAGGATTGGCAAATAGACCAAATGAACAAAATACAGTGGCAATAAATAAATACAAATAAATAAATAAATAAATCCAAACCAAAGCTGAATTCTATTTTACACTATTTTAGCTTATGGCTTTTTTTGCGGTATGTGGGCCTCTCACTGTTGTGGCCTCTCCCGTTGCGGAGCACAGGCTCCTGACGCGCAGGCTCAGTGGCCATGGCTCACGGGCCCAGCCGCTTCGCGGCATGTGGGATCTTCCCGGACCGGGGCAGGAACCCACGTCCCCTATATCGGCAGGCAGACTCTCAATCACTGCGCCACCAGGGAAGCCCCAGCTTATGGCTTTTTGGGTGAGAGCCAAATCCTCTTTGGGTTTCTTCTGGTTAGCAAAAACAGATAGTAAGTAACGTATATCTTTTGTAAGAGCAAAGTGGCATAAAACAAACTTTTGAAAAGCAGACTATATACATCTTCTCAGTTGATTAATGTACAATTAATGCACTATTGCAATTCACTAGGGCAATAAAAGATTTTTCAATAAACTATCTTGGGACAATGAGATATATGAATGGAAGTAAATAAACATTGACACTAAATGCTGTCATAATTAAATCAGATGAATCAGACCTAAATGTGAAAGATGAAACCTAAAACTTCTGGAGAAAATAAAAGATAAAAATCTTGTAATAATGAGAGATAGAGATTCTCAAGAAGGACATAAACAAAAGTAATTGCAATTGTAAATAAAAATATTGGTGAGTTAGATTTCACCCAAATTAAAATATTTTGCTCTTCAAAAGTGTTATTAAAAAATGAATTTGCAAGCGGTAACCTGTAGAGCATATTTGTAATACACATATGTGATAAAGGTCTCACATCTAAAATTCACACAGAACTCCTATCCAATTAAAACTGACTAAATACCTGAGCACTTTACAAAAGAATATCTGTGAATGACCAGTAAGCCCTCCCACCTCCCAAAAGTTTACTTAAGATCATTAATTACTGGAAAACAGCAGAGATACCAGTATATATCTATCAGAATAGTTAAAATTAAATGGCTGAAAATACCAGGTTTTGGAAAGAATGGAGCAACAGAAATTCTCTTACATTGCTGTGTACAGTGTAAAACTTATCCTTGATTTGCTACTATTAATATTTAACTTTTGTTATAACTATATGGGTGTACAAAGAAAGCTCTTTTTATCATACGTGGGTGCCTTCATTTGTTCTTCTAATTTCTTAGAATCTTTTAAATTCACCAAACTGAAAAGTCTAGGGAATTATATAGTTCAATATATTTGCAGAAATGAGACATTTCCTGCCACATTCATATGGAAAGATGTAGAAAATAAGCTGGAAATATTGTTTGAGGACAGACTGATAGTGAAAGGAATATTAAGAGAAGGGAAAAAATGGAGCCAACATTTACTGTGTGCTTACTATATGCTAGAAATTACGAAGCACTTTCCTTTTTATAACCTCTGCTATATTCCACAGATAATTTAAAGCTGTTTAAAAGAGAACAAGCAATAAAATAAATGTGTGAACAAAATAAGAAAATGGAAGAGTAAAACCATATGGAATTAAAATAGAAAGGCAATAAGAGAGTGTTATATCAAGATGCTGGAAATTATTCCTACCAAGTGATGCTTCAAATTAAAACAAAATGTCTCCATGGTGAGTTACAATATTGTCATTATCCCAAAGGATAAAAATAACCATTTCTCTAGGGAATCAGAGATTTTCTTTGATCTCAGACATAAAGTATTTCCCTCTATGCCAGGTTAAATAATATCCTAAACGTTAAACAGAGTGAAGAATTATAAGGTCATATATTGAATAATCACTGAGTGGTAGCTGAGAGCAAATCTTGGATATACAGAGTGAAATCAAATTGATTGGTTCACACAGATAATGGTGTTCCAGGAGATTCGATGTGGCATAAGAGACACAGATTTCGGGCTGCCGGTGACAAAAATATGAGGCATTAGGATTTATACACATATTCAGTCATTCACTTCTTTAATATCTATTACTTGTCAAGCACTGTAAAATGCACTACAGAGACAAGAATAAACACAACATGTAGAATCAGTTCCTCCCTTCACTGAGCTTCTAAACTGGTGGTGGGTAATAGATAATAACCAGGGAGTGGATTTGAGTTAATGAAATAGGGTCCACTGTTCTAGAAAAGCACAGAAAATTAGGAATGAGTAGGCATTGTATCAAGGTTCCAGTCCAGAGAAGTAGGATTTAGCTAAGATGATAGTCCCTCAAAAGAGTTGAAATGATACGAGCAGAAACAGAGGGAGAAGGCAGCAAATACACTGGAGACAGAGAATCCAGCACAAATTCAAGGCAGAGAACTCTTCAATTTATAATACCTGCTTTTTGTTATGTTTAGGGAGTCATGACCCTGGTTAACCCAGAAAGCTGTGGCCTAATTATCAACAAGAGTTGTTGTCACTCTCAAAATTGTTGGGAAAGAAACTATATGCTTATATGGTCAAGTAAGTTACACTAAAGTTTTTTTTTTTTCTTTATCCCTATTCCTGACAAGCATATCCTTCAGTAATATTTCTGAAAATCTGGATTCCAGCAAATCTAAGGTAATGCATAAAAGAGAAGTCTTTGTGCAACTACTGCACAAAGACCCAAGACCGCTGGCTCAGGCTTAGACTTAGGACTTTAAACTCTTAAGGCAACATGGGAACATTCCTGTTATTATGAAGATCTATGTCATGTTCGATTTCTCTAATTTTCATGGTAATTATCTCAGGGGTTTTCTCTGAAGTGTTATTGTCAGAGGAACATAGACACATCTGTATAATTTAAGTTCTTTCCACCTCTGACGTGGGAACGTTCTCATCAGAGAACGGCCAGCATCTGTATCAGGAGTTTTCGTGAATGGTTACTTTCAGACATTGAACAATCACATTTTTTTCCCCTAAACATCTACTCCAATATTATATTATATTTGGTATAAGACCAAATAGAATATATGTCTGTGTCTATATAAATCCAGCTATAGTGACGCCAGAGTCTTAGTGGCACGGCTGGGGTAGAGTTCATCACTTCAGTATATAAGGCAGGTGTTTCTGCCTTGGACTTCAGCACAGTCTTTGCTGGTCAGTCACACCAAGTGACTAAGCCAACCTCAAGTGGGACAGCACCTGCAGAGTCTGGATCTAGATATGACCATGTGTCTGGAGCAAAGTTCACCCTGTGGCTTGAATTATTTTTTTTTTTAATAGCTTCTTAGGAATACTTGGAAAACTTTATATGAATACCTGCAGGAAGGAATATTTTACTTGAAGTCTGTAAGCCTCATGCCAATTATGGTTGGGTTTTGGGGAGTTCATACTGTTGGGGCAGATAGTATAATTCTAAGATGTACAAGATGGATCAGTGCCAGATCACTCATCTCCTACTGCTTCTACGTATACATTCTGGGAATATTGTTATTTACAGCCGTAGCTCTGTTAAAAAAAAAAAAAAGGTAAGAAAAGCAATGAGCCTGAAGTTTAGTAAAAGGAGGGGCTGACTAGTAGTATTATACTGATGAATAAGTTAAAAAATATATTTAAATATTCCCATCTATATAGTATTGACCACTTTGTTCCTGAATGCGTCTCGTTATCCCAGCGGTTAGGAATGGCCACTTAGCCAGTGGCCTTTAGCTAACCCTTAGAATATAATTCTAGAAAAGTACAGAAACAAAGGAAATAAATAGGTGGATAGTTAATTGGGTAGATGATACGTAGATAAATGATATAAATAGATGATAGATAGAGATACCTATAGGTAGGTAGATAAAGAGAGAAGAATTATTGAAAAATAATTTCTATCTTATAAACTTCAGATTTTTTAGGGGTGTATATTTAATTAAGAGTATTTATTTTTTAAATGAAACTTTAAAAAATATTTTAAGAAAAAGCTAATCGAGTATGTAAATCTATATTATGACTGTCTTAATAAAATGACTATCTTTTGTTTTTCTTCATTTTTTTTAGCTCTAGTTAATAGAAGTGATGCTAACTGAGAAGTACAATTTTGTAAAAGAGGAAATTGATGAGCTCAGAACTCAAAGGCAGTTTCTATTTTTCTTTCTTTGACATTTATAAGGTAACAAGACTCAGAAATGCATAAGCACTTTAAATGTGATATATAAATAAGAGACAATTAATCTCTCTTATTTTATCTTGGCATCCTCTGTTCTCCTTTGTCTTCTCTAGGCTTTATTTAAGGGAAAATAAGGTTCATTCATTCTCACTGATAATAAACTAACCAAGTTTGGAAAAGTTATTTTTCTTACATTCATTAGAAATGAGATCTTATTTGAGGTTGACTGCATTTACACTTATTGTGCTAGTAGAGGATCTGATTTAAAAGATTAGGAAGTGCTTTATGAATCATGCATTATGAACATGCACTAGAAACAACACTGCCAGGAGATAATTCAATTTGCCTTGGTGGTGACATATGACGATGAGGCTCATACAATTTGACCACATATTAGGTGAATCAAAGATAAATAACAAGATAACAAAAGTTAAAATGTTTCCCTTATCAAGAAAAACTAGGCCACGCTTTCATCATTTTCATAAATATAAATTGTTCTAAGGCAGACAGCATGCTCCTTTTTTGACTAATCGTTCAATAAAAATTAAATGTCAAGTAAATAAGTATCACTAAAAATTATGTTTGTTCCTTTTGAGGGGGTCAAAAATAGATACTCATTTGGGCTTTGGTAAGATGTCCTTTTGTTTAATTTAGCAGACTATTTTCTGGAGGGTTCAGTGAATATCACACAAGAGCAATAAAACCACGTATATAGAGAGCATTATGCATAGATGCAATTCAGCAACTATAGTACATGCGATATCCCTGAAGGATCGATTTTAACGTCTCGTTATATTTAAACACCTGTATAAAATGATCTTGGTTGCAGTTACTGCGGGCTCATTTACATTTCAGGGCAGACAGTACCATTTTGGATGCTATTGGGTCCTGTTTAGAGAAGTTCAAAGACATTCCTCCAGAGTCTTTTGACATATTTTAAGGTAGGTTTGTAGTGAGTGTAGCTGCACATAAAATGAAGACACTGTGGTTTACATCTTAAAGTGTAAATGTAAAGAAATGATCAGATCTTACAACTTTATGATAATATCTACATTATCTGTGTATGAGGCAACAGAGTATAAGCATGAATACAGATTGATGTGAAGTGCTGTTAACTCAGTAGATAAGAAGACAAATTCTGCTTACTTACTTTCAGTGTTGTGTTTTATCTAGTCAGGATCATTTTATGATCTTTTAAAAAAGAAACAAAATAAAGAAGGAAACAAAAAACTACAAATATAGATATGCCATAGAACAGTCTCTCTCTTGAACACAAAGTATCGAAAATGAGTTTGCTATGTTGATGAATCCTCTCTATTGGATGCATTATGGAATTTATTGGAATATAGTATATAATTAATATATTCTTCTTTTGAAATTTTGACTCTGGTATGCTATACTTGTAAAAGCCAATCATAAATTATTTAAGTATTGTTCAATATATATAAATAAAGAGGGTTTTACATTCAGTGATTTAGAAGGAATGAAGTATGCCTACTGGCTTATAAACTATGTCTCTGATAGCTACAAATATTAGGAAAAATATTAGTCATAGTGATAGATTTGATGTTATTTCTCAACTGAAATCCATTGCCAACTTAAGCAAAATTTCCTTTGGCCCTTTGCTTCAAGGTCTCTTTTTTTTAATTCTACCAAAATAAGATTCTTGAATGGAAGCATTTCTTTTTTTTAATTAATATTTTATAAATAGGCAACATTTTGTTTGATCACCACTGCACTCTTATTGAAATATGCTGTTCTGTCTTCATATATAAACAGTAACATTAGAAAAAAATCTAGTACAACTAGAATACTCCTATATTCTTAATATTATATAGCAATATTTAAGATTTAGGAAAAATATGTATATATCATTATATTCATTGTATGCATTATATATGTATATATATACACATTATGTATATATACATATTATGTATATGTATATATATTTGTTCTGAATCTATATATATTATACATATTTATATTCATTCTGAATTTTAAGAGTTAACTTAAATGAGAGATCTCTGGATATTTATGTGGTACATCATTTATGTTAAATCACACAGCATTATGTTTTTCTTTAGGGAAATATCTGCTTACATAAGTGTGTGGAAAAAAGCACACATAGAGTGAAGGCACACTGAGCTAGAAAGAGTAGATTGAAGTTTAAGGTAGCAACAAAATTGGTCATTAGATTCAACCGTAACTTCTGAATCATTTACTAAGTCAGCATATTCAAATAATTATGTACAATTGGAACTTCATCACTGCCTGCAATGCATTTTATTGCACCTCACTTTATTGTGCTTCACAGACATTGTTTTTCACTGACTGAAGGTTTGTGGCAACCAGGCATCCAGCAAGTACATCGATGCCATTTTTCCAACAGCATTTGCTCATTCCGTGTCTGTCTCTGTGTCATATTTGGCAACTCTCGCAATAGTTCAAACGTTTTCATTTTTATATTGGCTATGGTGATCTGTGAGCAGTGGTCTTTGATGTTACTATTGTGATCGTTTTGGGGCTTCATGAAATGCACCTCTATGAGATGAATAACTTAATTGATAAATGTTGTGTTGTGTGTGTTCTGACTACTCCACTGACCAGGTTTTCCCCCATCTCTCTTCCTCTCCTTGGCCCTCCGTATTCCCTGGGATACAATATTGAAATTACGTCAGTTAATAACCTTAAAATGGCCTCTAAGTGTTCAAGTGAAAGGAAGAGTCGCACATGTCTCACCTTAAATCAGAAGCTAGAAATGACTAAGCTCAGTGAGGAAGGCATGTGAAAGCTGAGACAGGCTGAAGGAGAGGTTTCTTGAGCCAAGCTGTTAAGGCAAAGGAAAAGTCTTTGAAGAAACTAAAAGTTCTGTTTCAGTGAACACAGGAATGATAAGAAAGCAAAATAGCCTTATTACTGATATGGAGAAAGTCTTAGTGGTCTGGATAGAAGATCAAACCAGCCACAACATTCTCTTAAACCAAAGCCTAATCCAGAGCAAGGCCTTAACTCTCGTTAATTCTCTGGAGGCTGAGAGAGGTGAGGAAGCTGCAAAGAAAAGTTTGAAGCTAGCAGAGGTGGGTATATGAGTCTTAAGGATAGAAGCCTTCTCCATAACATGAAAGTGCAAGGTGAGGCAAGTGCTGACGTAGAAGCTGCAGCAAGTTATCCAGAAGGTCTAGCTCAGATCATTAATGGAGGTAGACACATTAATGGAGGTGGCCACATTTCAATGTAGATGAAACAGCCTTCTACTGAAAGTATATGCCATCTAGGACTTTCAGAGCTACAGAGGAGATGTCAATGCCTGGCTTTAAACCTTCAAAGGACAGGCTGACTCTCTAGTTAGGGGCTAACGGAGGTGGTGACTACATTGAAGTCAATGCTCATTTACTATTAGGAAAATCCCAGGGCCCTTAAGAATTATGCTAAATTTACTCTGCCTGTGCTCTGTAATTGGGACAACAAAGCCTGGATGACAGCACATCTGTTTACAGCATGGCTTACTGAATATTTTAGGCCCACTGTAGAGACGTACTCATCAGAAAAATAGAACACTTTAAAAATATTACTGCTCATTGACAATGCACCTGGTCACCCAAGAGCTCTCATGAAGATATACAAGATTTATGTTGTTTTCATGCCTGCTAACACAACATCCATTCTGCAGCCCATGGATCTGGAGTCATTTTGACTTTCAAATCTTATTATTGAAGAAATATATTTTGTAAGGTTATAACTGCTAGAGCTTGCGATCCCTCTGAAGGATCTGGGCAGAGTCAATTGAAAATCTTCTATAAAGGACTGACCATCCTAGATGCCATTAAAAACATTGGCGACTCATGGAAGAGGTCAAGATATCAACACAAACAGGAGTTTGGAAGAAGTTGATTCCAACCTTCATGGATGACTTTGAAGAGGTCCAAGACTTCAGTGGAGGAAGGAACTGCGGATGTGGTGGAGATAGCAAGAGAGCTAGAATTAAAAGTGGAGCCTGAGGATGTGACTGGATTGTGGCAATCTCGTGGTAAAACTTTAATGGATGAGGAGTTGCTTCTTATGGATGATCAAAGAAAGTGGTGATGTGATATAATGGAATCTACTCCTGATGAAGATGCCGTGAAGACTGTTGAAATGAAAGCAAAGGGTTTAGAATATTACCTCAACTTAGTTGATAAAGCAAGCAGTGGCAGGGGTTGAGAGAACTGACTCCAATCTCAAAGGAGTTCTACAGTGGGTAAAATACTATCAAACACATTGCATATTACAGAGAAATTGTTCATGAAAGTCAATCGATGTGCGAACTTCATTTCTGTCTTATTTTAAGAAATTGCCACACCTATCACAACCTTCAGTAACCACCACCCTTATCAGTCAGCAGCCATAAACATTGAGGCAAGACTTTCTGCCAGCAAAAAGATTATGATTTGCTGAAGTCTCAGATGATGGTTAGCATTTTTTAGCAATGAAGTATTTTTTAACTAAGGTGTGTATATTGATTTTTAGACACAATTCTACCGGGCACTTAATAGACTACAGTATAGTGTAAATATAACTTTTACAAGCACTAGGAAAACAAAAAAATCATGTGACGTGTTTTTGTGAAATTTGCCTTATTGCAGTGGTCTAGAACTGGACCTGCAATATCTCTGAGGTATGCCTGTATTTGAGGACCTAAAAATAACCAGAATGTTCTCCCATTTTCCATTTGTATCCTTTCCTAATTATCCCTATTTCCATCCTCATTATAGTGTTCTTTTTTTTTTTCATATTTGTTTTGTAACATTTTCTATGTTAGATTATAGGATTCATGAGGGCTAGTTTCCTACCAGCTTGTTCACTGCTCCATCCTCAACCACATTTGTGGTGTCTAACATAAAAAGGCACTCTGTATGTTGAATGTATGAACAACAGCAACAAAAAAAGAATGGTTTTGCCATTCAGTAAGACAATAGCTGTGGACAAGGACAGCAATATTCCTGCCTATACCTCCACCCCAGCATATCTGATCCCTATTCTCTTTATAATCAATCTCTTAAAAGCTCATTGTATATTTATATTTATCAACATTTCAGTACAAGTTTAGGCTTAGTATATACAATACAGATCTTATGATAACATATGTCTTTGTTATTTTTAAATGCATTAAAACCTAGTATTGAAGTACATCCATAGTCACACACACATATATGTGCCATATGTATTTATTACAGAGATAAATTTTTATGTACTTCCTTTTTTAAGATTATGTACTTATTATACCTTAACTATCAAACAACTCCGAGGTAATTATAATGCTCAGATCTTTTAAAACCAGTTTTTAATTTTTTTACCTCTCCATATGTATTTTAAAATCTCCTTTTGCCTTTATTTTCTAACATAATACATATGTATATATATGATTTTATGACAAATAGTTTTAAACACAGTACATAGGCTAATCTAAAATATATGCTAGAGTTAGAAAGGAATTGAGGTTTCATATATATTTGACCAAGAAGGAAGTTATGCAAATTATACACTTTTTCTAAGGCATAATAGTTGATGTCTGCATTATTTGCTAATATTTCTAGAATTAACCAAGTCTAGGTAATTATTATATATAAGATGGCATGTCCCTTATATTTTATATATTAACATTTTCATAATTGCAATAAATGAAAAAACAATTTTCAAATTAAAACATAATACAAAATTAGATATTGTTATAAAAACAAAAAAATACATTTAAATAACTGATAATTTATGAAGATAGGCTGTAAATAAAGAACATAAGTTTGGGCTTCCCCAGTGGCGCAGTGGTTGAGAGTCCACCTGCTGATGCAGGGGACACGGGTTCATGCCCCGGTCCAGGAAGATCCCACATGCCATGGAGCAGCTGGGCCTGTGAGCCATGGCCGCTGAGCCTGCCTGTCCGGAGCCTGTGCTCCACATCAGGAGAGGCCACAACAGTGAGAGGCCCACGTACAGCAAAAAAAAAAAAAAAAAAAAAAAAAGAACATAAGTTTGATAGTGTCTTTTTTCAGTGGGAAACATGAAATATTCTAATGACATTTGCCACAAAATCGGAATGTACTGTAAAACTGAGTTGTTTACAAAAACAAAATCCATTGAAACAAAAGAAAATGTATATTCAAAAAATTAATAGAGGAAATATTAAATGTACTTAGGCTGCAAATACTGAAGTAACTTTGGTGAAGATTTAAATTCTTTAAAAATGCATTGCAATACATGTATATCTATTGTGGCCATTTAAAACTATTTCATGCTAAATATATTATATGTCTTATATATTCCAATTTATTATTTAAATCTGGCATATACTTGCAAAAGCAAAGTCCCACAGTTAAGTCCTCCTTGCTACATTTGAAAGCATTGTAAATAGTAATGTGATAATATCAAAGCAATACCGAATTATTGATGGGCTTTTATTTCTTTAGTAAATGAATTATTAAAAATTCACAATAAGATTTTCTGTTTACTTACTAATCTCATATATGCATATGATTTAATAATTTATGCAAACTACTCTGCTGGTGTTTGTGATAAAATTTTATCAGTCACAATACAAACGATGAGGTGTGGTACTGGTCCTTCATTTATTCTTTTCAGACTGCTCATGACATTTTATATCTGTCTTCTGCAATAATTAATATGCTAATCCAACAGTCATTTTAACAAAACTCTTTGATGACTGGCACTTTTCTGTAAAAGATATTTCTAATACGCAGCAGTAATACTCAAATGATCATGAATGGAATGCTATACTGAAGCTGTCGGATACATTGATCAGGTTTGTGCAGATATTTTTTGTCCATTTTTATAAATCTACAGTCTTAAAATACAACATCAAATTGTTTGATTAGGTCTTAAAATAAAAATAATATTTATTATAAAATACAGGAGGAATTTGAATACTATTTAAAATAAGAGGATAAGACTATTTATTCCATTCAGGTTCTGTGTTTTTCAGGTGGTAAAATAATCTCCAAGAGTGAAATTGTATCTGTGTCTCATTTTAAACAATATTCACAATTTGCCCTTTATGACTGGAAATGAGTTTATGGCTAGTAATTTATTCAGAAAATGGGAAGGTTGAGAATACTGTTTGCTTCCATATACGAGGTCCCTTTAGAAAATAATTTATGTTAACTATATTTGCAAATAAATAGCATTGCAAATGCAAAAGTTGTAAAATGATAGTTTCAACATATTAAAATTAAGCATGAATAAAAATACTTTATGAGAAATGATAAGTTCACTGTTTTATATCAACAATATCAGTCATACCAGTTTCATATTTAATTATACCAGTATCCTTTCGGTCCAAGTAGTTTTCACTGAAATTCTCCAGATGTCTGCTAGCTGGTCATTCTTATTCTACATTTAACGCTCAACAGTCTATTCCGAAAATTATATCACAGATGCTTCTTACAAACTAAATTAGATAATAAAAATAATTTATTTAAAACTTTGCAAATGTTATACTCTCAATATTAAGCAAAAATCCTTACCATTGCTCACAAAATTCCTCAGATCTGGACACCTGTTAATTCTTTTTTTTTTTTTTTCCCGGAGCTCACTACACTGGGCTCCATGCAATCCTCAAATACTTTTCCTTTGTCCTTCGTGGCTCCTTGAGTTGTTTTTTGGTTTTTTGTTTGTTTGTTTGTTTTTGTTTGTTTCAGGGGTTTTTTTGGTCCTTTCATTAGTGTTTACTATATGCTAAGATACTATATAATTTAATTTCATAGATTTCTAATGAAAGGTCAATAAAAGTAGAGATTTTTTATCTATTTTGTTTATTGATATATTTCAAACACCTAGATCAGTGACTGCCAAAGAGTAGCTCATCACTATTTATTTGTTGAACTATTAAATGAATAATGAAAGGGGAAAAATAAGGAAGACTGGTACAAAAAAAAAAGGAAGAAAGGAAATAATAAAAAACGAAGCAAGATGGAACATATTAGTATTTTGATTTTTTGATGTATAAATTTTATTGTCACAAAAAAAGAAAGAAAAAGAAAAAAGACTTTCCAGATAAGGAGAAAAGCATGAATAAACTTGAGTGGGAAATCAATGTCAGGGTTGCTGTGAGACCACTGATAAGAATGGTTTAGAGATGATATTCTATATCATGATTATTGTAGATTTAATGATTATTAATGATTGTAGAATGATTATTGTAGATTTAATTCTGGAGTCTTTTTAATTTATGGTATATATGAGTATCTCTCATATCCATCAAATTATATCATACTGTCACTCTTTTCTTGCATTTCCACACTCACTCAACCACTTCCTCTAGAAATAGTGGAACCGAGCAGAACCCTGCAGGGCCCCCCACCCTCTATGTACAAAACACCTCTATGTTCCCTGCATTTCATTTGTAATAGGAAAACTGGTCTCCCAGGCCTCCCAGAGTCACAAAAGAGCAGGCTTGAGTAGTTAATGATGAGTACAATAGAGTCACAGACTCAGGGTCCAATGAATGAGATCAACATTATTGCTCATAATAATCTATATCTTTGTGGGCATTAAAATAATTGTAACTTGCTCTGCTCATATATGTAAGCAAGCAACAAAAACTGTCAGCAAAGAGATGCTACAGATCCATGTTGATATCTTCCACTCTGAAAATATGGCACCTATATCAGCATGAAAAAGTTACAGAAGATGGACCTTCATCCCTAATCTCATAGAAATGGAAGTTAGGATCTGTAAGTAGCTCTTTTGCCCCTTTCCTATTTGTCTATTTTTGTTCCCCTTAAACATTAATTAATTATAAAAATGAGATCACTGGGTAACATTTAACCTAACTCCTGACTTCTGCTTTACTCAGTGCACACAATGCCTTGCCTAACCTGTTGATTCCTTTCCTGGGTTAAAAGGAATAAAAATGAAGAATTAAGGAATTAAAGAATGACTGACTCTACCCCAGCTTTCCCCTCAGAAAAATTTCAGGCAGACCACTAGGCCACAAGATAGCATCCAGTTGCAGGCAGACCACATGGGCAAGACAGTATCCAAAAGACGATCAGAGGTCAATGGGTCTGCACACAATGGAATTATGACAAAGAATCTGACTTCCTACCTTAACGATTAACTGAGATTGTTTCCCCTTTAAAAATTGTTATGGCTGAGCAGAATCTTCAGAGTTGGTCTTCAGACATGAGTCCACCTTCTCCCCAGATTGCCTGATTTTCCAAATAAAGCAACTTTCCTTTCTGCCAACACTTGCTTTTTGAGTCGCCAAACCCGTTTGGTCACACTAGGATTTTAATATATGTCTCCTGATACCCAGTACTGAGCTATTTATTATTCCAAACTGTCATACAGATGCATTTCTAAAATCCAGAGGTATACACACAAGTGTGCAGTGCACACACACACACCTTTGTATATATATGTTACACTTGACTAATTGCTCTGTTGTACCTTAAGATGATTTTCAGTCTTCTGGTGATTTTACTTTTCTCTGTGACGTTTTTAAAAATATTCTTTTATACCACTTAGTACTTGATAATATATTAAATTGTCTAGGGCTAAATTATATATTCTACATGTTATTTTCAAATTGTTTCCTATTTCTATGCCATTATCACATAAGTTTAATTCTCCTGACGTATACATGTCTTGAGTACAGGAACCAATTCTAAAAGCACCTGAAATAATGCTGAGTGAACAGCAAGTGGGAAATAATGCTTATTAATGGCAACATCAGAAAAATAACGATGAAGAACAAAAATAAGAGAATATGTGTTTTTCTTTTATTCTTCCTCACCTTGGCATTATAAATACTGTACGTTCACATGTATAAGTTTAGGTTTATCATTTCTGACACTTTTCCTGGATGTTGATAAAACCTACATTTTCAACATGAATCTTATAACCATATTTATTTCATCTTCTCTTTTAAAATATATTTTATTAAATGAAATAAATAAGAATTGAAATGCTATTCCCAAGGAGGGGGTTTTAGGTCGAAAATAATTACTGTATTTGCCCAGGACAAATACAGTGGATTATTTTTGACACTGTGGATTTTTTTATGCCACTGTAGTACCTTGGCTTTTTTTATGACACTGTGGTAACTTGGCTTAGGGAAATACACTTGACCTCTTAGCCTATTGTTTTGGACAGGAATTATATCCAATCCATCAATTCTAATGTCAAAAGGGTGAATACCTGGCAGCAGTAGACTCCTCTTTCAGGGGAAAATCATTTGCTTTTTCCACTGTCAGTTTCTCTCTAATTCTAAATATTTAGATGACATTTCCAAAAACAAAACAAGCGTGCGCTTAACGAGCATGACAAATTTTTAGCTAAATCCGCTGGAACCTTGTCTATCCTGGAGAGGAAAATAGGTCTGTTTGTTTTGAATGTCACCATACTAATTAATTAATTCAAAACATTTTAGCATTGAAAGCTAATATGCTTTCATCACCATCTGCAGTACTGTCATTTCCTCAAGGGCATTTGAAAGGGCAAAAGAGTCACTCTTTCTGTGATGCCCAGGACCAGTGAATTATTTTTTCGTAATTGTCTCATAGTTTTATTAAGTTCGTGCATTTTTTTCCGGCCGAAGGAGATCGTGGCAATGCAAGTTGCCTTTGCTTTGTGACAGTCTCATCTCTAACAGGCCATATCCAAGTTGCCTAACTATCTATTTATTCAACATATTAAAAGGCATATCTAACCCCCCTACTTCCTGCAAATCTTTCCATTCTCTTTCATCTCAAACAGACTAATTTCTACTTTCTAATTTAGGGCTTGTATGTGCCTGACTCTTCCTCCTCATCTTTACCTGGATTCACAGCTCACAAGAACTCATCCTTCAGATTTCAGCCAGAAAGTCATTACTTACCTGTCACCCAAACTAGGCTTCATCCTGCCTCACTGTCTCATGGCATCATGTACTTTTCATTCATATCACTTTTCATAGATATACTTAGGCATTATTATTTTATGCTGTGTTTAATGTTCATTTCACTTCCTAGACTATAAGTTTCAGGCTGGCAGGAGGTCTCACACTTCTGTTTCTTCCTGTCCTCTGTCAGCACAACAGACGCACAGCAGAAACACAAAAGCTCTTAACTGCATGAATAAATGAATGAAACTCTATTGTTCTCTATATATCTTCTCTGAATTGGATATGGGAGAAAACCCTAATTTGTTATATTTTAAACAGAAAACAAGATAAGCTATTTGGCATAACTAAGAATTAGAATCAAACATTCTTAGTGAATACTTATCCATTTATAATTAAGTCCAACTATAGGTTTCATAGAGAAAATTCTCAAATAGAAGTGTAAGCAGAGAGGGTACATGGTCCCCAGAGAAAGAGAAACAGGCATGGCTTTCTTGACATAAGAGAAGCCATTTTAGGCCTAGCCATTTTATGATCCAAGCCTGGCCACAACGCCTTTCCTTGAACAGGTCTTAGTAATTAATGATCTGAACAAAAGAATGCGGAAGCAAAGGAAAAGCAGTCAAGAATTAATAGTTCAGTCATAAAACAGAGTCCCAGTTCCTCCTTAAGGGATATACATCACAATCAGAAACATATCTTTGAGTTGGAACCAAGGTCCCCACTCAGGTAGAGGATGGTAACTACATGCTGAGACCCTAGATTGGTCAGAACCTTAACGAATCCGGTTGAACTTTTCTGACCCTGGTGACTTCAATCAACTAAAACTTGGGCTCTGTCGACCTTTTCCCCAATTCTATGCTGGATTCTCCTTTGCTCAAGACCCTTCATGAATATGCATGTACCCTTAGCTCAGAATTTCCCCAGTGTTGCTGTTCACGGAGACACTGCTTTGGGGAAGATCCCCTGTGTTCTCCGTACTTGCTGCAAGGAATAAATCCTTCCTTCTCCCGTCC
The DNA here is from genome assembly GCF_008692025.1 of Phocoena sinus. NCBI lineage: Eukaryota > Metazoa > Chordata > Mammalia > Artiodactyla > Phocoenidae > Phocoena > Phocoena sinus. The sequence goes on along the minus strand of NC_045776.1, from coordinate 10,394,233 downwards.
TTTGGCTTGGTTGTGTCTTTTGGCTGGACATCCACCAAGTAGTGAACACAGTTTTTTGGAAACAGGAGTACTAGTATCAGCCATTAACATGTACGTGATGAAATTATCGCCTAATACACAAGTAAATTAAAGTTACCTTTGTGCTAAAGGCTGAAGAGTAGCAGAAAACGTCAAAATGTCACCTCAAAATATGCTACTTGATTATTTTGCTATTGATTATTTTGAGCTGAAGGCTCTTTCAAAAACAGTAAAAGCAGGAAGAGGCTTTCTCTGAACTCTCCTCATCTACCCTAAAAACAGATCCTCCAAAAGGAACTCTGTTTCCTAAATCCCTCCCTGGGGAATTTCATCAACCAGGGAAGACTGACTCTTATCACAGGAGAGGAGACTAGAATTCAGCACCACATCCAGACACACTTAGTCACAAACAGTTGTTAATTCAACAAGGAGGCCATTGGACTGAGGCGGTTCTCATGCACTGGTGGCCCAAGTAAGCAAACCAAAATCTAAGCCTGTAAAGGCCTCAAGGTTAGGAAATCAACTTGCTAAGGACAACCAATCATGGCCAATGAGGCTTTAAGCTACAGCCAATCAATAATTTCCTCTCTTAACTTCTGCACTTGCTCTAGATTTCTTTCCCATAGCTCTTGTCTGTGGAGTGGTCCTAATCCTTCCCATTTTGCGATGTCTGATTCAAATTGACTTTTGCTCAAATGAACTCTTAAAATTTTTAATATGCCTCAGTTCATCCTTTAACACTATTATAACTTTGATCTATTTTTCTAAGGGCCCATTCATCTTTCCCCAAATTCATTTACTCTCCCCTAAGATGCTTACATACCCACTCCCCTTTCCCTACTAAGGTAGTATTCAATGCAGAATTCTAAGCCACCTGGGAGAATTATTCATTTTTCCAGGGTCTTTCCCATACTGTACATGAGGTACCCATGTTAATAAACTGCTGTTTTTCTCTTGTTAATCTGTCTTTTATTACAAGGGTCTCAGTTGTGAACTCAGAAGCGTAGAGGGGAAATTATTTTTCTTCCCCTACATGACCTAAATTCCAATAACTTGTGATTATCTGATAGGAACTGCCATAACTACTCTAAAAGTAATATACTAGTATCCACTATAACACTCTCCTTGTACGTAAACACACACTTTTTGACTTAGGAGCAGTCTATTCTAACTTACAGCAGTAATTCTGGGGAAAATGTAAGTAAGTCTTTTCAGTGGGTGCTATGCATAGACTTCGAAAATCATCAGGAACGTTTCTAAATTATGTGTCTGTCCTCTTAATTCAAGTTCTTCTCTGAGTTTTTCAGATAACTGGGCTTATGCTACTGATCTGAGATTTTAAATAGGTGTGGGAGATGTTAGCAATGCAGTTCCAGAAAAAAAGTAATTTTAGCCTTCGTGAACAAGCACAACAGCACTGACAACACTTGCTGCGGAATATGTGACAAATGTTTGAGTTGGCTACTCTGCAGTGTTCCTACAACGCTCTTGCCGTTTTGGGGAGCCGAGGTTGGGGAGATAAGCCGTGTATTATTTGTTCTTAAGCTGTGACAGTGTATTGGCCACTTTGCTACCTTCCTTAAACTCCTAAGTGCAAAGGACAATTACAATACTCATCAACAGTATCTCAGGCAAATGTTTTCGTTCTTACTGCTCAGTGATTTGTGATATTCATACTCCCATATTTAATTCCTAGGGCAATATCATATCATTAACGTGACTATGTTTCTTTGCCTCAATATTTTTCAATGATTGTGTTGGCCAAGGTCAATGTATCTAAAGGATCTGTAGTTTGAAAATTAAGATTATTTGTGTTTGATCTCTGAGGGTGTGGAACAGGATTCGAGAGGCGTTTACAACTCAGAGCCATTTCATCTTTGAAAGGAGTTTAAATATAGACAACTTGGCTCTCAGTGATCATCTTTAAAACTTCGGCCCTAGTTGTTTTTGTTTGTTTGCTTGTTTTGTTTTTGAGAGACAGAGGAAGTGTAACATTTTGACACATTAAAATGTGCAAATCTCAATTGGGAAATTCTGACAAATCAAACTCACGTCTTAGCCACACCAGTATTAAGGTAGAGAATATTGCAATCGACAAAGAAAGTTCCTTTGTTGTCGCCTCCCAGTCTATCTACCCTTTCCACTGCATCCAGAGGTAACTGCTGCTCTGTTTGAGTTTTTTGTTAATATTGTTTTCCACTAAAAATTACTTCTACATGTATTAGAGAGTCATAAAATATAATATACAGACATACTTGCTTGTACATGCAGAGGCAGAATGAAAGAAAATAACTGTACAAGCTAAAACTGTGCAAAGCATAGGAATCAAAAGGAAAAAAATAATTTTTAAAATAAGGTTTACATGTATGTATATTTTCTGGATATAAGTTTTTTATCAGATAGATATTTTTTCAAATATTTTCTCCCACTCTTTGCCTTGGCTTTCATTCTCACAACAGTATTTTAAATTTTAAAAGTCCTGATAAAGCTCACTTTATCATTTTTTTCATTCTTTTAAAATTATGGCTTTGGTGTTGTATCTGAGATTTCCCCCCCATTAATTTTGGGAAAATTATTAGTCATTATCACTTCAAATATTTTTCTTACCCATATTACTGTTTTCCATTATTCTTAAATTTTATCCACCCATATGTTAAATGATATAATGGTCCATATTTTTCTTGTGTTTTCTTTAAACTCTTTTTTCTCCTTTGTGTTTTATTTGGATAATTTCTACTAACTTTATTAACTTATTTTCAAGGTATTGATTCTTCCCTCAACTGTTTCAATTCTACTGATGAGCCAGTCAATGGAATTTCCCATTTCTGTATCATTTTTTTAAAGTTCTAGAATTTTAATTTGAATCTTTCTTAATATTTCCTTCTCTCTGATGAAATTCTCCATCTGTGCATGCATACTGAACTATTTTTCACTAGATACTTTAAGACACTCGTGATGGTTATTTTAAAGTCTTTGAGAGTTGCAGCATTGTATTTCTGAGTCTGGTTTTGTTAGTTTTTTCTCTTGAAAATGAGATTTAGTTTTTCTCTCTTTTGTACTTTCATACATTTCTATTGAATGCCAGTTATTGCAGTAGAATGACAGAAACTATGGTAGGTAGTTTTAAAGCTTGGGAAGGGGCTCAGGTATCCTTCCTGTCAGGCCATTAGTATCAGGGGTTGGGCGAACGTAGTCTGGAATTGCACTGCTTTGTTAGAGTTGTAACGGTTTGTTGTTGTTGCTATTGCTATGGTTGCTTTCCAAGTGCCACAGGTTTCACATACCTCTAGCGGTGGTGAAATGCTGGAGAGTTTTTCTCAGTTAGTGCTCCATCCATCCTCAGCTTCCAGCCATTCCTGAATGTCTGTGCCACAGAGGAGTCTCCTTATGCGCTTGCCTTTCCTAGCAGCAGATTGCGTAACACTTGGTATTGGAATCCCGGTGATTTTTGGTCCTATCTTCTGTTTTGTCAGTCTTAGGAAGGCTCTGTGCCCCTGTGCCTTGGAGGAGTGTCTTTTACAGCATCCCCACACCTCCACCCCCTTATAGTCTAACTCAGCCTGAGATCCTCAGTTGACCTTGGATGGGGTTTCCTGCACCACCTGCAGCTGGGGGAGAACACATGAATATAGTTCATGTCGTATAGATCATATTCATATGGACTGTAAGGCCTGAGATGATTCTCGCCTCTCCATCAGCTGTAGCTATCTCTCTTTAACTTTCCTTCATCCACAATCTTTGCCTGTGCCTTGAAGGTAAGTGGCCTTGAAGCCGCTGCCCAGCAATTTAAGTAGAATATCATCGTGGTGGTTGGGGGAGTGACCGTTGACCATACTATCATCTCCACACGTGCTAATTATCTCCTTTGAATCCTTTCTCCTCCTTCTGTATCTTTTGTTCCCAGGGAAATGTGGGGTAATTGTCAGGGTTTTGTGTCTATCTCCCCTGCTGCAAGTGATAGATAGCTTCCTTTGAGGCTGTATAAGAATGATTTCTTCCCATTCCCAGCGATGGAGTCCTTTGGCTTCACATAAGAACAAGACTGGAGAAGCAGGCAGTGTGTTGTTTGTCTGCAATCTGTGGTTAGCTCCTTTGAGTTCTGTAGGCAAAAGCATTTGCTGCTCCTACCCCAGAGGATTAAGATATTTGCAATATAAAAGGAAAGGACTCAGGAAGTGGAACATGCTTTGTGCCAGTCTCAGCACAGCTGTCAATCACCCCCTGCACATCTGAGTCACTAAGCTTTTCTCACCCTGGTCTCTTGCCCTGCTCTCAATTTCTCCTGTGAGCATCCAGTGGGAATGAGATTTCAAGCTATGCAGGGTTGTATGGCTGAGTGAGGGCAGTTGCTAAGTGCCCCAAGCAACTTCAGATTTATTAGCTCCCACTTGACTTTTAGTCAAGTTAAATTTTACCTGCTTAATCTGTGGTCAAAACAGCTCCAGATTCTCTGATGCTCTGTCATGGGTGAGAAAACAGATATATCCTTTCACTACTTGGAAGAATTTAAATGTCTTTGGATTTCAGATTCCATCATTACCTTCTAACTCCAGCTTTCCAATGGGAATAAGAAATGTTATGAAATTATAGCTTATCTCTTTTTTTTTCTCATTGTTAAATTAGAAGCAACTTTTTAAAAAGTACACTTTATTTGAAGTTTAAATGAAAGTTCATCCACAAATTGTAATATGTGTTTGTTTTCATTCATTTTGAAATATTTTAAAATTTCTCTTATGATTCCAGTTTTGACCCTGAGGTTATTTAGTAGTACAGTGTTTTATTTACAGACATTTGTGGATTTTCTTCATATTTTAATTTTATCAATTTCTAATATAATTATGGTCAGAGTGTGTACTCTGGATTATTTCAAAAGTTCAACAATAAGACTTATTTTGTGACTTGAAATAATGATTTGTAAATGTTACAAGTTCACTTCAAACAAATATATACAGTTGAGCCTTGAGCAAGGCGGGCGTTAGTATGATCTGAGCAGTTGAAAATCCGGGTATAATTTATAGTTGGCCCTCCTGTATCAGGATACTTCCCTACCTGTGGTTCCACACCTGCAGATTCAACCAACCTCCAATCCTATAGCACTGTGGTATTTACTGTTGAAAAAAGTCTGTGTATGAATGGACCCGCGCAATTTAAATCTATGTTGTTCAAGGGTCGACTGTATTGTAGTTATTGGCTGTGGTCTGTTATATAAATGTTAATTAGATCAAGGTGGTTGGTAATTTTCAAATCTTCTATATGACTGATTTTCTGTATTTTTACTGTTTATCAGTAATTTGACAATAAAATTCCTTAAAATCTCCAACTGTTGGTGGATTTATCTACTTCTCCCCTTAGTCATGTCAATTATTGCTTTATGTATTTGGAAACACTGTCTTTTAGGTCCATAAACAATTTTATGTCTTCTTGATGAATAATAAAAAGTTACAACATGCTTTTGTCAGTCTGTGGTAATGCTTTTTGTCTCCTTTTTTGGTTAAAACACAACCACATCAGCTCTTTTTAGGTTTTCAGTGTGCATTTCTTTTTCAAATATTTTCTTTTAAAACTATCTATTGAATAGTTCTTTATAGGTTTTAGGTTTTCAGTGTGCATTTCTTTTTCAAATATTTTCTTTTAAAACTATCTATTGAAGAGTTCTTTATACCTAAATATTGTTCCTTGTAAAAAGCACAGAGTTAGTCTTATTGTTTTTAATTTAACTAATTCAGAAATGTGTGGTGTTCAGTTGGATGGTTTTGTTCTTTTACTTATATACACACATATAATATGTATATATACTATATATGTTTTACCTAGATATTTATCCTATTAAAATTCTTTTCTGAAATTTGTGATTCCATTTCATATCATTGATTTTACTTGAAACATGTTTTAATATCCTTTACAGTATGTGTTCTGCTGTAGATAATGAACCTTAGCTTTTGTCTGTCTCAGAATGTACAGTATTTCTCTTACCCTAACGGTTTGCACATTAGTATTGCCATTCTATTCTTCATTAATATTTGGAACTGTTTTGAGTATTTTTATCTCTTTATTTCCAATATCTATATAGCTCTACTTTAAATGTGTTTCTTAAAAAATGCAATATAATTGGGTGTGGAGTTTTAACCCTCCCTAACAATCTGTTTTCTAGTGGTCAAATCAAATCCATTCACATGGAGTATAATAGCTGACATATTTGATTTAATTTGTTCCTATTGCCTTAATTTATTATTACTCTTACTCTGTTAATTCTTTTCTTTTTTTGCCTTACTGTTGCTGATTTAGTCAAATTGCTATTTGTTAGTTTTATTCCACTGTTCGTTTTATACAATTCTACACTGTTTTTTCACTTTTGTCAATGGTCACTTTCCCTTTCAAAATGCTCACATGTATCCATCATATGAAAAGTTACCTATTATTTCTCTCACAAAGATACTCTGTGCACGCACTTGTATCATATAATCTCTATTCCCATTTAGATTAAATCTTTTAGAATATTCATTACTTTACTGTCATTTCGAATTCTCATCATTTACATGTTACTGTTTTCCTTTTCCCAAATTTTCTAAGAGTTAGAATACTTATTTTAGTAACAAATAACATTAGAAGTCTCTTTGAAATAAGTCACTTTTACACTTGAGAATTTTTGATACATTACAACAGACTACACTCTCCATATTAATATAAAAAATATGTATATATATCTTTCAATTTGTTTTTTTAATATATATACATGCATGTGTGTGTTTATATATATACATGCGCACTATGCTTCTTTTCTCATTACTATTCCTTCATCTTCTCATTATCACTTACTTTGTCATATAATTTCTATATTTATGGTTAAGTAGAGTTTTAGTAACTACCAAACATTTTATTTTTTCATTTCCAAACTACTTTTTTTCCCCAAACCAAACTATTTTTTTTTACTAAAATTTTGTACAAGAAACTTCATGAGTGCTAGAATCTCTAAATTATTTCATGACTAAGAATGACTGTAGCTTTGATTTTTACAAAGAAATTTCAATACTATATACTTCTCACATTTTATTTTTCTAAAGTTTTGAAGATAATAATCCTCATGCTATGTTGCTGCATCAAGTGTTGCTATGAAAACGCCTGGTGCTAAAAGTATTTTGTCTTCCTTGTATATTACTTTCTCCATTTTTTATGTTATTATTAGAACATACAAAGTAAAACCAAAATAAATCACTCCAACAAGATAAAGGTGTACATCTCTAACACAGAAACAAGAATAAAAGGAATCTAGAACTGGTGTTCTGTGGTCATCAGGTACCAAATTCCTCCTATATTTTTATTGTACCAACATTGGTACATGACTTTGAAACTCAAGTTCATCTCATAGTTTGGAATGGCTAATAAAATTTCAGCTAACATGTTAGAATTCTATATAGGAAAAAAGAGTAAGAAAGGACAGAGGCAAAGTGACCACATCCCAACTGAACTTTGATGTTTATTTTTCTTTTATGTTAAACCAAACAAAGCAAAACCAAACAAGAAGCGCATGGGCACAGGCTACGCAGAGCACCCCAGTGTCCTGCTCCACTAACTGTTCAAAATGTCTGCTGGATTTCTAACACTAAGACCAAAATTTTAGCAGGAAGGGGAGAAAATGTGAGAAGAGCAAAGGAGAGTAACCACCAGCTAAATCAATTATTTCTCTATAGTCTTCCCAGAAGCCCACCCAACAATTTTGACTTATATTAGTTGATCACCTCTAGGGGCCAGCAAGGAAACCCTTTACTTGTGTTCCTTCCCACATAGAATAAAACTGAGGTCTATTATTAAGGAAGAGGAAGCAGTAGAAAGCTATGTGTTTCTACTATATTTGCATGTTCTGCAAGAGTGACTTTATGGCATCTTTTTAATCTTTGGAGTTGAACACCTTCATATGGACATTCATTCAAAAATTTAGTAGATACTGAAGCTATTTGTTTTTGTTAATTTTTTATGAAAATTTCAGAACTAAATATCTAGTCTGCAATACTTTTTAAACTCATACTAACTGGCTTTTAAGCTCTGCCAGTTCCTTTCTCTTTTATCTCAGCAGGTGCTGCCTTTAGGCAATGTGAAACACTTGCCGTCTTTGCCAGTAAATTCACTACTTCCATATGGCAAGGCACCAGGATTATTCCCCACTATATCTGCAACTTCACAACCACTGCTCATAATTGAGACAATATACAATATAGAAGCAATTGGTTTTGTAACCCTGAAAATGTTCCAAATTACAGACTCCTTGGCAACTTGTTTTTTGTAAGCCACAGTCCCTTGGCAAAATGGCGTTTCTTCTATCTCTGTTAGTAGATCGGAAAGCTGCAGCCTCAATTTATTTCTCACTGAGTTTTTTGAAAGCATGGAGGAGCCAACATTCTGAATTTTTCATAAACTTCCTGTAATATACCAGCCTCAGGAATCATAGCTCTTCCTTCCAAAATCTGAAGGTAACAGTTTGACCTAATGATTTTCCACTACACAATGATGCTCCCCAGGTTTCCAGCCTGCAAAATTACATTCCTTGTCGTACATGTTCTCACTTCTTCCAGTTACCCAGTTCTATAATCTGTCTTCTGTTACTGGCAGTACACCACAACTGGTCTCAATTTAGGATAAGATTCAACTACATAGACTAGAAGCCCCCCCCCCAAAAAAAAGGTGGTTTAAACAGAGAGACCTAATTATTTCTCATGCAAACAAAGACCAGCCTAGATAGGCTGCCTAGAACAAATATTAGCTTTCTTTTCGACCATCACTAGTGCATCCTCAATGTTACCTGTTTAACCAAGGTGGGTGCTGGGTTTCCAGCTCCAAGTTTTGTGTGTCTGAAAAGAAGAAAGTGTTACAAGAAAAAGGGCACATATGCCCGCTGACCCAGAAACCTCAAAGTGTCTTACCAAAAACATACCCAATAATGTCCACTACATTTAACAGGTCACCACAGTCACAAGAGAGTCTGCAAAAAGTAATCATTTTACTAAGTAAATCACTAACTGGAATACACTTTGGTTTTTTTTATCAATGTGAGCAAAAAGAAAGATGCACCACCAGAGAAAAAGAGATCTATGCCTCGTCTGCTTTTGCTTTGTGAACAAGATTGAGATTCTTTTACACTTGAAAACAAATCACTTCATGAATATATGCAATTATATTATGTTTAATCAACTTTTCCTGATATGGTAAAACCTTTTGTACTATCATATTAAAATAATATACTGATATAATATTCTAATTCCATTTTTCTTCTATTCTCATTGAATTTTATTTCTAGTTTTCAAATTTTTATTCCTTGGTAATAGCAGAATATGCCACATTTCCTTCTGTCTTTAACAGTTTATTGGCAATAATTTTTTTTTAAATTTACTTATTTGGTTGTGCCAGGTCTTAGCTGCAGTAGGCAGGCTCCTTACTTGCGGCATGTGAACTCTTAGTTGCGGCATGCATGTGGGCTCTAGTTCCCTGACTAGGGGTCGAACACGGGCCCCCTGCATTGGGAGCACTGAGTCCCACTCACTGCACCACTGGGGAAGTCCCCCAGCAATAATTTTTAATTATTATTTTTAACCTTCTGCGTAATATTTAGCAAACATGTTCATCATATTTCTGATTTCATTTTCATTTGATATTTTCCCTTAGTATAGATTTATTTTATCTCTCATTTAATTTTTTTAGTCTATTTCATTCTGAGATTTTCCAATTAGCTTTTTTTTTGAGGGGGGGCACCTAATTTTTCAAAATACCCTAGAACACCAAACAGTGTTTTCCAACATTTTTTTTTTCTTTTTCTTTTATTTTTGGTTGGAGGCACTGTCCCTCTGATCTCATTGGGGTTATAAAGACCTATTTTATTTTTAATGATTTTCCATTTCTTTGGTTCATTCATGTTTTGATGCACTTCTTCTTTTTCCCTCTGTTGATACATTTTGCCCATTTTCAAGTGTATAATTCACAAACTGGTCACTATGATTACTTGTCAGCTTCAAATATAGGCAGGGAGATAGAGAATTAGTCTCTTTACTGAACCAGGTTTGTTTAAAAAACTACTGCTATATTAAAAAAGGATAACCAACAAGGACTTACTGTGTAGCACAGGGAACTCTGCTCAATGTTATGTGGCAGCCTGGATGGGAGGGGAGTCTGGGGGAGAATGGATACATGCATATGTATGGCGGAGTTGCTTTGCTATGCACCTGAAACTATCACAACATTGTTAATAGGCTATACTCCAATATAAAATAAAAAGTTAAAAAAAAGTCAATTCACCATTAAAAAAACCCCCACCCTTACTCATCATACTGGTCATTTTTTAAAACTCAAAAGCAAAACTTTACTTAGTTTTTATTATTCCATAATTTAGTGTGACTCACAATTTAGCCATTGAAGTTAACAGAACCCCTCTCTTGTTATCCGGCAATAATTTTCTTTTCACTCCTTTCCTGCAGATTCCCTGTTGGGAAGTCCATAGAATTTTAATATCATCACAAATTCTTTTGGTATCAGATTGGGTCTCTAGAAGGACAGTCTCTTCTGCATGCCTTTTATTTTTATTGCAGTAATACAGGGGTTTATGGATATGTATTTTTAAGATTAAGTTATAATTATCTTACACAATGTACCCATTTATAGTGTACAATTCAATAGTTTTTAAAATGCTTTACAGTTGTTCAAATATCACCATTATCTCTTTTGAAATTTTTTAAAAGAAACCGAGTACACTTCAGCCATTACCTCCAATCCTCCGATATAACTTCCCTCCCAGCCATAGATAACTACCAACTTAATTTCTATGTCTATTAAATTGTCTATTGTGGACATTTCATATAAATGAAATCATACAAAATGTTGTTTTTTTTTAATTTTTATGTCTTACGTCTTCTACTTAGCATAATGTTTTAAAGATTTACCCATTTTGCTGAAGGTATCAGCACTTCTTTCCATTTTATTGCTGAATAATGTTTCATTGTTTGGGTATATCACATTTGTTTTTTTACCCATTTGTCGATTGATGAACATGAAGGGTTTTTTCACTTTTTATCTATTATGAATAATGCTTCTATGAATATTTGTGAAAATGTTTTCAGTTTTCTTGGATATATATCGAGTAATGGAATTGCTTGTATGGTAAATCTGTGTTTAACTTTTTGAGAATCTGCCAGATGTTATTGTCAAAGTGGCTACTCCATTTTACATTTCCCCAAGCAGTGTGGGAGTGGTCTAATTTCTGTACATCCTTGAAAACACTTGTTGCTATCTGTTATTTACATTAGAGTTGTCCTAGAGACTGAAATTATATCTCAGTGTGATTATTTGCATTTCCTTGATGGCTCACGATTTTAAACATCTCATGCCTTTGGCCATTTGTGTACCTTCTTTGGAAAACTGTCTATTCAGATCTTTTGCCTACTTATGTATTTTTTTATTACTGAAACTAATATCTTATCAGATACATGATTTTCTAATATTTTTCTCCAGTTAGAGGGTTGTCTTCACTATCTTGTTGATGGTGTCCACTGAAGTAAAATAGGTTTTTTTTTCTTTTTTTTTGCGGTACGCAGGCCTCTCACTGTTGTGGCCTCTCCCGTTGCGGAGCACAGGCTCCGGACGCGCAGGCTCAGCGGCCGCGGCTCACCGGCCCAGCTGCTCCGCGGCATGTGGGATCTTCCCGGACCGGGGACTCTCAACCACTGCGCCACCAGGGAACCCCTACAATAGTTTTTAATTTTGTTCAATTTTCTACATTGTTCCTCAGTTACTTATGATTTTGGTGAAATATTTAAGAAACCATTGCTGGATACAAGGTCATGGAGATTTTCCAATGTTTTTTCCTAAGAATTTTATAGTTTTATCTTTTACATTTAGGTATTTGAACAATTTTAAGTTAATTTTTGCATATGGTATGATCTAGGGGTCCACATTCATTCTTTTACATGTGGACATTCAGTTGTCCAGGCATCATTATTTGAGACTACTATTCCTTCACCGCTAAATAGCATTGCCACACTTGTCAAAGATAAATTGTCTGTAAATGAGGATTTTCGTATTCTCAAGTTTATTCTGTTGATCTTTATGCCCATCTTCATAAAGTAGCACACAGTGTTGATTATTGTAGCTTTGCAGTAGGTTTTAAAATTGAGAAATGTGAGTCCTCCAAATTTGTTCATTTTTTGAAGACTGGCTATTCTAGATCTCTTGAATATCCATATGAATTTTAAGGTTACATTGTCAATTTAGGGAAAAAAGTTTGCTGGGATTTTGATAGGGAATATGTTGAACCTATAGATCAATTTGAGGAGTACTGTTATTTTAACAATGCTAAGTTTCCTGATCCAAGTATAAAATGTTTTCTATCTTCAGAGGTATATGTAAATTAGATTATAATATCTCTTAAATGTAAAACAACTCTGTTTCAACTGACTTATAGTGACCTAGAAGTGCATACCTGACCTGCGATTCTCCAAACTCACTGAAAATAGGAAAACAGAACTTCTAATATTTTAAATATGCTAGACTTTTAAAAAAATATCCTGTTTACAGAAAATGTTAGTTCATTAACAGTATGAGATTCCAAGTTTACATAACTGAAGTAAATATTGGGCAAAGATAAATAATTTAATGTTTTTGGATTAGGTAAAAAGTTATGTCTTTTCTCTGAAATGTAAATGTTAAGCATAATACAAGCATACATTTGGGTTTGTTTTCTCATTAAAAGCTTACTTAGAACTTTCTAAACTATACAGGTTTTTTGATCAAATAATGTAACACTACTACATAATAATTAAGGTTGTGAATATGCAAATTCTTATTAAACTAAATTGTAACATTTTCTAAAATTTTTTAAATTAATACTATTTTTCCTTGTAGTGTGTCACTTAAACATAATCTCCAATATATTTAGGCAACATAAAACCTTGAACTAATATTAAGATAAACCTATTGTAATGAATAATTCTTGATTATCTAAGAAACATCTTGGTAAGACATGTTACTGAAACACTGATTTTTAAGCATAATTTTAAGTGAACATGTTTTTGTTCTAGAGTTGCTATATATTCAGGCAATCTCAATGAGCAAGTTCATTTTTATCTCCTTATGAAAGAGTACAATAAATGAGAGTAGCTGTAGAAAGTTGAGTTATATGCATCCATGAGCTTTGCTGTCCATTTAAAATGCTTTTATATGTCAGATAATTTCTAATTACCTACTCCCAGTTTTCTGTGTGAAATAGAAATGAGTTACTTTGATAAAAGTTGTAATAAAAGTTATAACAATATGACGACATAAATGTCCATCGACAGATGAATGGATAAAGATGTGGTACGTATATACAATGGAATATTACTCAGCCATAAAAAAGAATGAAATGCCATTTGCAGCAACATGGATGGACCTAGAGATTATCACACTAAGTGAAGTAAGTCAGAAAGAGACAAATACCATATGATACCACTTATATGTGGACTCTAAAATATGACACAAATGAATTTATCTACAAAACAGACTTACAGACAAAGAGAACAGATTTGTAGTTACTAAGGAGGAGGGAGGGTGGAGGAGGGATGGGGTGGGAGTTAGGGGTTAGCAGATGCAAAACCTATGATTTACAGAATGGATAAACCACAAGGTCCTACTGTATAGCACAGGGAACTATATTCAACACCCTGTGATAAACCATAATGAAAAAGAATATGAAAAAGAATATATATATATATATGTGTGTATAACTGAATCAACTTGCTGTACAGCAGAAATCAACACAACATTAAATCAACTATACTTGAATAAAATACATTTTTTAAAAAGTAAAAAAAAAAAATTATGACAATATGAATGGCTGAGCCTGTACTGGTAGCAATAGTGACAAAAAAAGTACAGCCATTAGTTTTTTCCCAAGTGAAATGCCAGTTTTCCCAGAATACGTTAGATTATAGTTATGGTTAAAAATTAAGGAAAATTCATTTATTTCTCTTGCTCTATGGTGTTTAAGTATAACAAAAAAATTATGAAAGTTATAAATTTTTGACAAATTTTGCTCAGTTTTAAAAATTTTCTTGGTTTATTACAGCCTTTGCTTGAAACTAAAAGGCAAACCTTGTGTCTTACCAGAACAGTTTTTTGTACTTTATGTTGACATAATCATATCCTTTATACCAAAAAATGCAACAAAATTTCTTTACTTGTAAGTTTTTTTTTTTTTTTTTTTTTTTTTTGCAGTACGTGGGCCTCCCACTGCTGTGGCCTCCCCCGCTGAGGAGCACAAGCTCCGGACGCGCAGGCTCAGCGGCTATGGCTCAGCGGCTATGGCTCACCGGCCCAGCCGCTCCGTGCGGCATACGGGATCTTCCCGGACCGGGGCACAAACCCGCGTCCGCTGCATTGGCAGGCGGACCCTCAACCACTGCGCCACCAGGGAAGCCCTACTTGTAAGTTTTAAGTTTTCTTAAAAACATATTTTCTTCCATATTTATTTTAAACATGCTTATTATCACTTTGACCAAAAGAATAAACATATGATTTCAGGTTCCCTGATTCTATCTTAATCAAGTGACCAAACCTCCTCTAAAAATTCTTCTTATTTTTCCTCATAGAAATATAATCTTAGATCTATAAAAAATAATGTAAAATGTTCAAAATGTTTTACATCTAAAGCTATTTTAAACTTAAACAGAGGGCCCTTGGAAAATCACAAAGATTTATTTTTTTCACCTTTTGAAAGGTGAGTTGCCACAAATAACTAGATTTGCTTGATGTATTCCATATTTCTTAAAAAGCTAACACTATTTTAAGAACTGGATAGTGAGAGCTGTCAAATGGGAAAGTACACTCAGTCTTCCTTAGCTTAAGTTTGCATAGGTAAAACAAGTAAAATGATTTCAATATAAGTGTGTTTAACATAAGTTTTTCAGAAAGTGCAGCCTTTATGAAAGGCTCTGCAGATTTGTCTACAATCCTTCTGTGCATAATTGTTTCTACTCTTAGGGTTAAAACCTATCAAACGTTTGTGAGATAGTTGTATGACATACTCCAATAGACGATTTTACTGTATTCCATCCTGATATTCTTGATTACCATAATAGATTCAACAGTCATTAAGTCTTTGTCATCTCCAAATCATTCCGTTTTATTCTGATGCTTCCCAGAAGCCCTTGCACTATTTACTTCTTCAACAAACTAAAGACAGTCTGGGGGCCTCGGGGAAATGACTGTACTAAGTACTTTGAACCACTCGACAAGTTAAGGTGCAGGGTTTTGATGCCTTTGTTGACATTACTGAGACAATTTCAGACCATTAATTACAGACCATCCCAGCGTAATAAAGTTAATGTTGTTTTTACACTTCATTTTTGATAGAAAAGTGAGAAAATCCTTTTTTATGTCTTCTTAATCTAGCTCTAATCTTTGAGTAGAGTCTGTTTTTGTAAATCGAAATAAAATATTTTTAAAGTGGCATTTGATTCTCACTGATCTCCCTACCTCAATTTTGAAACTCATGTAAGTCTATTTAATTTTCATAGCAATACAAGTATTTACCCAGGGTCAATAAGAAAGCTGCTCTTTTTGCCAAGATATAATTAGACAAATAGGTTGTGCAATCAAGACCATAGCCGTAGTGCCACATTTATTTAAACAGGTGTGTCAAGCTATTAAGCAACAAAGATTTTCCTGATGCTTATGAAGCTTTGCAGGGAAAGCAGGCATGGAACTTACAGGATCGCAGTCTCGCAGTCAATAAGGAAGGTCACCCCTTATCAGGCTATGCACCTTCACAAATTATGAGAGTTTCAAGAAAGGAATTTACCTCCATTTATATATACTGCAGATCAAATTTACTATGAACAGCTTCATTGACCTGATTTCTCAGCAGCAGGATTGCAAATAATAGAGGCTTTGAAAAGTCCAGTCTGAAATTCTATATGAAAACTTCTGTCTATAACTGAATTCTAAGGCCTTAGAAGTCACTTAGTATTGTACAGCTATTAAAGAGTAAACCAAGGAGACACATCTGGTTTTTCAACTTTCCCTGCACCTATGGAAGTGATCAGCTCAAGTTAATGAGACTTGCCATTTTGTGATTAATAATAATCTGTAGGGACTATTTATGATCACAGAGGGAGAGACTATAAGGAAAATTTGTCAAAGATGAGGAAATGTACAAAAAAGCAGATGAGATGTCCTCTCACTGCAGTGCTGGGCATTGTGTAGAATTGCAATGTCTAATACGGCAGACAAAAAATTACCTAAAACTGCATTAAATAAAAATTCAGTTACTCAGTCACAGGATCTACATCGTGAGTGCTTACTAGCCACATCTGGCTAATGGTTACGGTATCAGAGAGTTCAGATATACAAGATGCCCATGATTGCAGAAACATCTATTGGACAGCGCTAGCTTAGGGAACCCTTAGGGGATTTTCTGATTCTGTAGGGATTTGTGACTTTGATTGTCTTTCTATTCTCATTCTCATGTTATAACTCAGGGTAGTCATTGAATTGCATTAATAATCGCGAACAGTTCTTTTCCATAGCAATTCAAATGAATTATATCTGATACATCCTCTAGAAAAAAATGACACCATACATTTTAGCACCCTATATTCATCAATTTTGTATCTACTAGAAAGTTCATTTAAGCATATCTGAAGGCCAATGTATATGTCTAGTCTCCAAATTTTCCTTTGAATCTGTTTTAACAACTTACTAGTTCCCTCTAAATAATGACTTGAGTAAAATATTTAACACATGTTCGTTTTATAGTTTTATGAGTGCCATGAATTTACATTTTTGAAAAATATACTTTGGCATTCTCTCTCTAGTTCTTTTGAAACCATTTATTTTTTTCTTGTATACAAAATCTTTAAAGCAAAGCAATGAAGAGTGTCATTAAATATTTCAATTTGGATGATGTCATTCATAAAATATTTCCAAGCAAACTGCAGAGATACAGCTACAATAGTGATTGCTTAGTCAATAAATGTAATCTGTGTTAGAAATATGTTTCCTTATTGTTCTACTGGGTTTTTAGCTTGCTAACCTTGGGGAAAAGTGGAAGCTTTTGCATAAACATTCTCCTTTCTGGACAGCAAGCCCCCAGAGAGAATGTTGCTACAATTTTATGATCTTGGACTGGGTTAACCTGCCCTCTTACCTCCATATTCTTTTTCTCTAACATTAGTATACCTTAGATCACAACAGTTTTAAGCATAGAATCATTTTAATATTACAAATTACATTGTAATTCCCAAAATCCAAGAAGAATTTGTTGTGTTTGAAGCCAGTTGTAATGGGCACAATTAACTGCCTGGCCTTGATGACCAACCAGTGGTCATTAAATCTGGGTGCAGAGTGGAGTCACCTAGAAGTGCTCAACAAAGACTCTCCCTTGTCTGTCCCCTCACCCTGGTCCCAGTCCAATGAAAACACAATGTCTGAGGTGGTACCAAAGTCAGCTTCTCAGGTGATTTTAATGTGCAGACAGTTTTGAGAGCCCTGGCTAAATGCTCAGGTGTAATCCTTTCATTCAGTCTTCACATTGCGCTTCTGCCCCATATCTCTTTCTTCTAGTCCTGGGATGCCAATTAAATGTATGTAGTTTTCCTCATATAGATATTGCACATATTTTGTTTGATTTATACCTAAATATTTCATTTCTTGGATGCTATTGTAAGTGGTACTGTGTTTCAAATTTCACTTGTTCATTGCTGGTACGTACGCTTTTAAACCTTTGGCATATTACCCTGATTCTATTTCATAATATACTATTGTTCAAGCCAATTGCCATTTTGCAGCTCTTCTGACCTCTATATGTTCTAGGTTCATTGGATTCATACCTACCCATATTCCTACACCCAATGGTCTCAAGTGCTTCATTATTTTCACATACATTTCAGATTAAATTAGCTTATCAATATATTTCACAAGACCATAAATAATTTTTCATTGTCCCTTTTAAAATTTAAAAGCATATCTACCTACCTTTCGTGTAGGATTGAAGTATGTTGGTAGTGCTCCCTGTTTTCTGTGAGAATTTGCCCTTTTTACCTAATAACAACGATTTCATCTTCTCTAATGATGTGTCAACGTTTAGCACATTCTAACATTATTTTGTGATGTGTGTGAATTTTTTGGATTAAAACAAGGTTTCATCCTTCTGAAAGTCCAATACAGTAACATTATTCCTCTTTGGATGATAGGGCCCTTAACAAAGAAAACTTCTGAAACATCTCTCAAGCAGTTTTCATTATTTTATGTGAACCTGAAGTTTATGAACTTGTAGGACAAATGATAAAGAGCAAGCATCCTTTCTAAATCAGCAAAACTTTGTATATTAACATACATACTTTTCTGATCTTATTTGGTTTCATCTTGCTTCTTTAAAACGTTTTCAAACTTTGCCAACTTATAATTTTAAGATTCAAAATGTGCTGAACAAAAGTCTTGCCCTTTATAGTGAGAACCCTAGGGAATATACCTGCAAGTGGCTATTCTAATAGGACATATTTCAAGTGTCTTTCACAACTAAGTCAACTTTTCATGACCCTAGTGATCTTATCTTTTAGGTTTAGTATCCATTTTAAATTATTTCCCCAGCATCTGCTTCTTACCACAGCATTCCATTGCCATTTGAAAAAGTTAATAGAAGGAAAATTGTTGAATAAGATATAAAACTGTATTTTGTAGACCCAACTTGACTGTTTGCTTGGTACTGAGTTTTGTTAACTTATCTAACTAGGCATATTTTTTCCATTCTGAGTGTATAACAATTGTTTACAAATTATTTCATAAATATAATAGATTAGCATTTCAATAGAATAAAAAATAAAAATAACATCATCTCAATACATAGAGAAAAAGCATTTGACAAAAATGCAACATCCTTTCAACATAAAAACACTCAACAAATTAGAAATATAAGAAAACTACTTAAACATGATGTTAAAAATTCAGAAATAGCAAAATTAAAGCCACTAAATCAATAACTAGTATTTAGAAAGAATTTATTGTGCATATAAGAACACTTCACCAACTGGGAGCCTTCAAATTCAATGACTGGTATGAAACTCAAGAGTGCAAAGTTACTGCATGGCTTATATTGTGAAAATGAGGAAGTGGTATATCCTCTACATTAACTGGTTATCACAGTGATGGTTTCTAGATGGCAGTGGATTGATTAAAAGTGATTAGCTCGTACCATTTTTAGGACGATGACCTAAGTTTTTTTACGATTGTCAGAAGCATTTACAATAAATAACCCAAGTAAATTTTTGCTTATGTTCATGGAAAAGCTAGATTTAGTTTTGCTTACATAGCTTAAATGGTTTTATCTGCTTAGGGAATTCTCCAGTCTGTTTTCCATTTTGTATTTAATTTTAACAACATAAAGACCATGTATGAAAAATTCAATATCATACTCAATGATACTCAAAAGCTAATATCATACTCAAGGTTGAAAGACTGAAACTTTCCCTCTAAGATTTGGAAAAAACAAAGATGCACACTTCACTACTACTATTCAACATAGTACTGAAAGTCCTACCCAGAGTAAGTAGATAGATAGAGAGATGGATAGGATAGATAAATAGATAGATAAATTGCTGGCATCCGAATTGGAAAGAAAAGTTTTTCATAGGTGCTAATATCATACTTAACAATGAAAGACTTGATGCTTTCCTTCTAAGATCCAGAGCAAGAGATATCTTGCTGTAGCCACTTTTAATCAACATTGCATTGGAGGCTCTAGTCAGGGCAATCAGAGAAGAAAAGAAGAGGGTTGAAAAGGAAGTAAAACTGCTTCTGTTCTCAGGTAACGTAATCTATATAGAAAATCCTAAAATTTTATATTAAAAAACGATTAGAATAAACAAGTTAGCAAGGCTTCAGGGTATAAGGTCAATATACAAAAATCAACCATATTTCTATACACTTTATTAAAAAAAATTTTTTTTTTTTTTGGCTGTGTTGGGTCTTCATTGCTGTGCGTGGGCTTTCTCTCGTTGTGGCGAGCAGGGGCTACTCTTCATGTGGTGCACGGGCTTCTCATTGTGGTGGCTTCTCTTGTTGAGGAGCACCGGCTCTAGGCACGCTGGCTTCAGTAGTTGCAGCACACAGGCTTTAGTAGTTGTGGCACGCGGTCTCAGTAGTTGTGTCTCACAGGCTCTAGAGCACAGGTTCAGTAGCTGTGGCACATGGGCTTAGTTGCTCTGTGGCATGTGGGATCTTCCCAGACCAGGGATGGAAACTGTGCCCCCTACATTGTCAGGTGGATACTTAACCACTACACCACAAGGGAAATCCCTCTATGCACTTTTGATGAACAATCTGTAGATGAAATTGATAGCAATCCCATTTATAATATCATTATTAAAGTGTGACCTGAGGTCTGGTATGGCTCTAGGCTAATGCCCCCTTTGAGACATTTCTGAACTAACCATTTTACCCTAATCCTGCATTCTGTGTGTCAAATATGCTAAGCTGCTTTTAGTGCTGAACTTCTGTTTAGGTTAAGTTTTCTTGCACATGCTCTAAATTCTGCCTGGAACACTCTAGTTGTCCCTCTTACTCCAATGTTTATACTAGTTTCTATACAACGTTTTTTTTTTCCTGAAAGTCTTACCTGACATTCCAGTTTTGGTTGTCTTTTTCTCTGTTTCTACAGTGTTTACTTCCCAATATTTTAATTGCTTTTTACTTCTTTGCAATCTCCAATTTGACAGTATCTTTGATGAGATTTTAAATCCTGTATATTGTTCAACATTGTATCTTCCTTGCCTAATTCATTGTCTGTCATAGAGTAAGCATGTGGAAATCCCTCTAAAAATTAATTACTATGATACTGCATAATTCTGTACAAAGCTATCTGCACTCAGCTATTTAACTCATTTACTCAGACTTCTATTTTTCTAGAAAAATATAAGTTCTCTCTATGTCATAATCAATTTGTCCCCAGTCCTGGTTCTGAGCCTGCTAAAGTAAGTTCAATATGTATTTGGCAAATACACTGATGAACGGATGAATGCCTTTGAAGGCATTGATGTTGTATAGCTTATGGGTTAAAATTCCAATAGAGGGAAGACAAATCCTGACTCCATAAATTAGTAATTGTGTCATTCTGGAAAAATTATTTGTTTTCTTCATAACTTAGTCACCACAAAAATGAGTATAAGTTATCAAGTAAATTATTATTATGAGGATAAAATGCGATAGTGCGTGGAGTGTTTAAGACAGTGCTTGATCCTAATTAGTACTCATTAATTGTGAAATTTCATTAGGGAAATCAAGTATTTTAAAAACAACATTAAGACTAAAGGAAGAAGGAAACAACTAACATTTAATAACAGGAAAAAAATGTTCTCAAAGCACACATAGAAACAACAACTTTTCATTATTTGTGAACGCTCTGCTAATGTTTGTATGATATTTGACTAATTGGTTTTTCCCTACATAGGTTAAATGTCCTATTAAAATGGAAAACAATCTCAAAAATATGTGCAGTTTAAAAAATATGTACCTCACTATTAAATGGCAAATCTTATTGAAAATTATTTCTTTTCATTCAGTGTATTATTCTCATCCCCAAACTGTCAGATAAGACTGAAAGTATCCTCAATAAGTTTTGCAAGTGAGAATGTCTGTTGGTTTTGGTAGAATTTATTTATTTATTTTTTTCAGAAGGAAAGATATGTTTAAATTTCAATGAGTTAAGAAAAAATCTCTGGCAATTTGGAGAAAATCAACTCAGTATTGTCCATAAATGATTTGAAAATAGTTTAGAATGAGCCCAATTGACAAAGACATATTTGGCCAATTAGTAAATGCATTACAGGTAGAAATGATTACTCAGCACAGTTTTGAATGTGGCCTGAAGCAAATGTTAAAATCACAGTTTAATATAGACCAATATGTGTTGTATAGTTGGAACACTTACATAATTGGCCTTGATTATAATCATCCCTCTATAACCTCATTTAAAAACTTTCCTAATAAATAGATGGGGGAGTTAGAAAAATTAAAAATAGAAAAGCACAGCCTATTCTAAAAACAAGTTTTGTTACTTGTTGTCCTCAAATTAATGCTTTGTAAATTTTATTATTAGGAGCACTTTCAGCTCTTAGTTCAGGAGGATTTGTTGTTATAAGGCCTTCACTGATATTATACAATAAGTTTAGAGATTTGTTGATTATAAATGTTATGCAGATGTCTTGCCTAATTGTCACAATTCAAGTGCAATACACTTACTTTTAGAAGGCATCATGTTACAGAAGGATACAAAATTTAGAGGTAGAAAGGCTATAGATTAAATCCCAGCTCTTAACCCTTCTAGGGGCAAGATTAGGTGAATTTATTTTAATAGTGTCAATTTTTCTTATATAAAATTGACATGATATTTTAATTTCATTTTTGGTGGTAAGGTTTAAATATCCAAACATATACAAATTCTAGTACATAGATATGTCAGTTAACTTTGCTTTTTTTTTATTGGAGTATAGTTGCTTTACACTGTTGTGTTAGTTTCTACTGTACAGCAAAGTGAATCAGCTTCACATATACATACATCCCCTCTTTTTTGGATTTCCTTCTCATTTAGGTCACCACAGAGCATTGAGTAGAGTTCCCTGTGCTCTACAGTAGGTAGTATCAATAGCAGACCTAGAGACTGTCATACAAAGTGAAGTAAGTCAGAAAGAGAAAAACAAATATCATATATTAATGCATATATGCGGAATCCGAAAAAAATGGTATAGATGATCTTATTTACAAAGCAGAAACAGAGACACAGACGTAGAAAACAAACATGTAGATACAGGGGTGGGGGGGTGGGATAAATTGGGAGATTGGGATTGTCAGTTAACTTTGAATTGTTCTGTCATGAAACACTGAATAACGAATAGCTATTGTAGAGAATGCAGTTAGATACGACAGACCACATAGCGTAGGCATTAAGACCTTTGAGAGCTCTCTGAATGATTTAACGTCGTGCCCAGCAAAACTTAAGGCAAAAGTGTTTTTAAGAGTCTGAAGAGCCTCATAAACAGCATAAGGTTAGGCGTTCCTCTTTTACCAAGGTTTGCAATTTTGGATTTTTAAACATTTTTCAGACCATTTAGTGCATTTATACTTAATATAAATATTGATAGGTTTAGGTTAATGTCAACCATTTTACTATTGATGCTCTATTTTATTCTACCTGTCTTTTATTCCTTTGTGCTTCCTTTCCTGTGTGGTTTTGGGTTCACTGAGTATGCATTTTCACTATTACATGTTATTCCCTCTATTGGCATTTTAGGTATTTTTCCTTGTATTAAAATTTAAGTGGTTGCTCTAAAACAGCTTATGATATGCATCTTTAACTTAAAACATATCCTGCCAAACAATAAACAATTTTACAAACATTATAAGAAATGTGCACACTTTAAAGCTAAAAGCAAAGAGGGTTCAGAAGTAACAGTGTGGGAAAGATATATCCTATGTTTGCTTTTCCTAGTTACTTTGAATCTCATTTCTACTAATTCCAGTATGTGAGCTATCTGTGTAACCGTTCCTGCCGCCTGTGAGTCTCTCGACTATGAATCATATTTTCCTGCTGCTTTTTATTTTCGCCATTTTAGAATTATATTTTAGGCCTGGGTTATAAAGGCAGAGCAGAGTTTGAAGTAAATGTTTTTTACCTTCTGCCAGGATGCTACCATAGGGATCAGAGGCAATCGTTTCTCTCATTGAGCTGGGTCTGGGCTTTATTGTACCTAAAGTTATAACCAGTTTACTCCTGCCTTCAAATATTTTGAAGGCAAAATCAGGACTTTTTAATCAATAGAGTGCCAGCAAATCTCAAAAGATCTCTTTGTGCTTTACAGCGTATCACCCATTTCCAAATAGCTCTTAACTCTCTGCTTTACAACCCAGATACAACTTTCTCTCTCCTTTATTGCCCTGTTGCTGGTCTTCAGCAGGATTCTATCTGGAACTCAGGAGCACTATGTTAGCTCAGTTAGAAATGTGAAAATGTGTGAAAAAATCAGCTGGCTTCTTTGACCCCACTTGTGGAGATTTCATTCCCACACCCACCATTCCTCTAGTAATGAAATCAGCCCTGAATGTTCTTTCATACTAGGAAGAGCTATTGATTTTGAGAATAAGGAGTTCTTTAATACAATATCAAAATATGCCAGAGAAAAATTCTTCCTTATTAAAAAAATTTTTTTTACATTTCTAGATCAATTATGTTAACATTGATTATTTATTTAAATAATTATTTAAGTATGGAATAAATCTGAATGAATCAAAACAAATCAATACTAGGTTCAAAGCTGATAGCAAAGTACTGCTTTTTGAGGAGCATTTCTGTGTTTATGTGTAAATGTCCATGTGTCTAATTGTATAGCAATTTATCATTAATACATTTTCATAATTTAAGTGTCATTGTTAATAATGTTTATATTTTATATAGTACAATAAATATAGTTATCTTTAATACACAGGATAAACCAACAAACCCATTCATATCCACAATGCAGAATGAAGCTATGCAGTCAATTTGGTTTATGTTTCATTGATATATATGCACAAATCCACTTCAGATCGCATAGGCCCTGTCTGACTCTAGTGTGAAAACTTTCAGAATTACTTAAATGTCACCTTAAAAGCACGAAAAGTCTGGTAACTGTCATGTGAATGGAGTCACCATGGAAATGTTAGCATCTTTGTTGTTCAGTAGAACTGTCTAAATCGTGGCCTGGAAACTTGTGAAAAACAGATTTCAGAGTGACAAAAACATCTGCTTCTTTAAATATCAGGAAATCTAGGTTTGTTTTGCTGTAGTACGGGTAACAAATAATAAAATATACAATATAGTATGCTAGAAGTTACTTTGTATTCAGCGTAAAAGGATCTTGTGGCTGTATTACAATTAGAACTCAAATTTCCATGGCACTGTGACTGGTGGAGGGTTCTTCACCTATATTTTATATAAATCCATACTAAAATGATTAGAAAAAGGATTTATCAAAAGAAAAGCACTGCTTCCAGCTTTCAATCTTTAAATGAGAACTACCCAGAAATTTTAAACACAGTGCCACAATTTGCTTACTTTAATTACTTAATAACTATCAAGAAATTCAACCAATCAAAACATATTTTGTATTATAAAGTATACCCTAAATTGTGAAGGATATCTCAGTTCTCTCAAAAGACCCTTCCTCATGTTGTGTATATTATATAAATGAAAAATCAATAATGTGAAACATACTGGTTTTTTTTTACTCAAGCTTCATATTTTACAGATGCTGAAAAAGTTAAAACTATATTTTATCAACTGCCTTACTGATAGGGTGTTAGATATGAATTACTGTTCACCAGCTGGATGCATTTACAGAAATTTTGAAGGCAGAACTGAGGAGGGGAGATGATTATTCTGGAACAGGTACATGGACTGGAACATGGTTTTTTTCAACTTTCAACAATTTTTATAAGCTCCATACTCTTTATATTAAATTTCTCTCTGACTGACTCACCTAGCAGAGTCTTTACTTCCTCTGTTGAATTCAGATTAACAGTATCTATCTGTAAATTATTAATTTAACTCTCCCTTAATGAAAATGTAAAAATAAACTATCCTTAAAGTTGATAGCTTGAACATAACATTGATATAGAACATTAATGTGTTTTTTTCTTGGAAAAGATTTTTTTATTTAAAATTTGATGTAAGGATAAACTTTAGTAGCTTATGTTTCCTAGTGTAAATGTTTCATAATGCAGATGAAAGCATTTTTATATGCTTACCACCAGGAAGAAATCTTCACAGTTGAAAAACAAGTAGATAATCTTTCGAACTTCACTTACAACGTCTTCAGAGGAGACTAATACATGACAATTGTATCTTAACCATCTCCCTGTATTACGTACATTGTGATGCTTAGGGAAAAAATTTCAAAATTCTAATTTTAAATATCTGTCTAGTCATCTGATACTGATCCTTTTAGTCACACAGTAACTGTACAAAACTTTATTCATTTCTAAATAAGTATATAATCTAAAGAGTAATTGATTTTGAAAATCATATTTCAGAAAGATGTGAGCTTTAAAAGAAAAAAATATCTACAATAACTTCTGTCCATTATAATATCATTTTTAAGTCCCAGATGTGAAATCATTCTCTAATATTATCCTACACTTGGATCTCTATACTTTGACTGTGTTCATGTTTTACTCTTATTCATACATCAGGTATCCTAGAAATGACTGTTAGAGCATTCAGTTCTTCTTAATGCTATCCTTAACCAAGACTACAATGACAATATACAAAATTTTGTTATAATATAATCTTTTTTACTTCTTACTGTATTTCTTACTTCCCGGTGACATGACTATCATCCTTTGGGTAACTTCCAGAGTTTCCTCCATCTTCCAACTCATACCACATAATACTAGAAGTCTAGGTTTGAATTTGTTTACAAATTGTAACTACTGCTTAATTTCTGCAACCCTTCCCAAAGAGTATGTCACTAACAAATGCTGAAAGTTTGTTCTACAGGACCCACTGTAGAAAATCTATATCAATGGAATTGGATAATAGAATGTACATATTAAAGAGAGAAGATAAAGAATATCACTGTGGATATGAAGAGTACAGTTCATGATTGGGATATATCCTAGATTTTACCTTTTGAGCAGTAACATGAGTACATCTGATATCTCTAATTCTCTAATGTGATTTTTAAAAATAATATAGATTCCTTTTAGAAAGTGAGTTGATATATTGTGTTTTCTTATAATCCTGAATATTAGACAAATGAGTAATTATTTTGAAAAATTCTAGCAGTGTTTTCAGGTTAGCTATTTACATCTACCTTCAAAGTTATGCTAAATAAAATAAAATTCTAGTATTTTGCTATTAACATGGCATGCATATTACTAATTATGAGATTATGTTTACTATTTATAAATCTGGCTTATTTTTATAGCATTAATTATTATATTAATATAGATGTGGATAGATGGATGAATAGATAGAAAGATAGATTTCTGTCCTAAAAATATGAGGGCAAAATTTTTATTTTATTTAGCATACTTCATCATTATAGCATCATCCCATAAATACATGATGAATAAATAAATAAATGATGGATGTTTATATCTTTTATATACAAGATATTGTATTAAACCCTATGGCTATAATATGAACAAAATAGATAGTCCCAGTCCCAGTACAAATGTTGACTCAAATAAGGGTAGAGGGACCTCCCTGGTGGTCCAGTGGTTAAGACTCTGCGCTTCCACTGCAGAGGGTGCAGGTTCAATCCCTGGTCAGGGAACTAAGATCCCACATGTCGCATGGTGTGGCCAAAAGAAAAAAAAAACTATTCAAATATATTCAAATAAGGGTAGATGCTCTATTAACGTAGAAAACCTCTATTTGTTATTGGGAAGTACAAAGTGATATTTAATACTTGTGCTTCTGGGGAAAATGTAGTAAAATGAATTATTTGACACTTCTGTCTGAAAAAACCAAAACCAAAAATGAATGTTTGCAATATACTGGACAGTAGGCAATGACTGTAATTCCTCAGAGATGTGAAACAAGCATTGTGAGTCCCATGATTAACAAACTGACAGCCATGATGGAGTTTCTAGTCTAGGGAAGGGAGTGAATTGCCTTAGTAGAGAAGAATGAGGAGGTAAGTCAGCTGAAGTTCACAGACCAAACCCTAAAGAGGAGAAAGCTGCAAAGAGGGAGAATTCTAAGAAGGGTGGAGAACCCTCCACAGGTATTTGGCAGAGTACTGACTGATGCGTTCACGTGGAAAATACTTCAAATGGGGAAAGAATCATCTTAGAGGGTCAGAAGTGCCTAGTCTCAAACAAGTCATGAAAAAGAACCTCTTCTCACCAACCAGACAAGATAATCTCATACTTCACAGGGTATTCAGAAGGGCCCTGCCTCAGTAGTGGGGAGTAATTTAGCCCTAAGATAAATCCTGCACTGGTCCAACTTAAAACATCTTAAAGCAAGCTTCAAAAAGATCAAACTTCTATTATTGATTTAACTGTATTCCAGGAAGAAACTCAAGAAGACAGATAGATAGATAAATAGATAGATAGATACGTAGATATATGGATAGGTAATACAAAAAGATCTAACAACCAGCAAGATAAAATTCATAATGTCCATCATCCAAAGATTACCAGGCATGCAAAGACCAGAAAAACACAACCTATAATTGGGGGGGGGGGGATTAACCAATCAAAATTGAAACAAAACCTTTCCAGATGTTCAAATAGACAGTATAGTAAATGAAAACAATTATCATAACAGTATTCTTAATATTCAAAAAGTAAATAAACATATGCAAGGTAAAAACAGAATCAATTTGACGTTGATATTGCAGAGAGAAAGATAAGTGAATTTGAAAGCATAGCAATGAGAAAAAAAAAAAAGGGCAAAGAAGAAGAGTATCAGTTATCTGTGGGAAAACGTCAAGAGTTTGCACTTAAATTAAATATACACAAACAGTGTCCCTGAAGAAGAGGAGAGAATGGAGAGGGTGGCATAAAAATATCAAGAAAACATTTGTCTTTGATGAAAATGACATACCTACAGATCCAAGGAGTTCAACATTCTCAAACACAAAAAGCCTGAAGCAAGTTAAAGTCATATAACCAAGTTGCTCAAAAGCTGTGAAAAAGAGAAAATTTATAAAGCAGAGACAAAAGACATGTAACCTACAGAAGGACAAAGAAAAGTATATAGATTTTTTTATTGAAAAGAATGCAAGTAAGAAGAGAATGGAACAATATATTTAAGGTAAAACAAAGAAAACAAATCTATCAACCTAGAATTCTGTATCTGAAGAAAAGAGTCATATATCAAAAGAAAAAAAAAAAAAAGAAAACCTGTCAGCTGAGAATTCGATGTCCAACAAAAATATATAAAATTTAAGGTACAATAAAAACAGATAAAATTGATAGGATTTATCCCCAACAAATCCGCATTATAAGAAATGTTATAAACTTTCCTTTAGGCAGAAGGAAACTGACATGATATATAAATATGGATCAATATAAAGATCATTAGAAAAGTAAAAGCATGGTTGAATATAAAACATTTCCTTCCAATTTAAATATTTTAAAAAGATAATGACTACTTAAACACAATAATAATATACTGTCAGGACTATAACATACATATATGTGAGTAAACTGTAGGACCATTGTAGCCTAATATATGGTAGGGAAGAAATAAAAGAAATATTTCAAAATTCCTATACTGTAGTATATGAAATGTTATATCACTTGAAAGTAGACTGTGATAAGTTAAAAGGTATATTACAAACACTAAAGTGACCACTAAAATAACAGAACAGTTATATCTGATAGCCAAATAAATAAAATGTTACAAAATATACTCAAATAAGAAAAGGCAGAGAAAGGGAACAAAGAACAGATGGAATAAATAGAAAAAAATAGCAAAATGGTACACTTAAGCCTAACCATATGAATAATCACATTACATGTAAATAGTCTGAACATTCACATTTAAAAGATGAAGATTAGATTGGCAGGTGTGAGGGTGGGAAGGAGGGCTAGATCTAATTATATGCCTCTTATGAAAACACACTTTGTGTATAAAGACATAGATAGGTTGAATTGAGTAATTTCAGGAAATACATACTATAGTGACACTTGTAAAAAAAAGGCTGAGTATTCTTATTATTATCAAAGTAAATTTGAGAGCAAAGACCATCATCAGAGATAAAGAAAACAATTTCATAATAGTCAAGGGGTCAAATTTATCAAGAGCAAATAATAAACCTAAATATTTTATGCACCTAAATATGCTGTTTCAAAATACATGGAGCAAAAACAGATCTGCAATGAGAAATAGACAAATCCACATTTATAGATGAAGATTTCAATATCTCTCCTTCAATAAATGATAGAGAATTTTCTAACAATTACAGTAGAAAGATTTTACACACCTCTCTTAGAAAAAGTAAAATTTGTGGTATTAGTGAACAAAACTAGTAGGCAGAAAATTAACAAGGAGATAGAAATACTGAACATAATGAACCAACCGTACCTAATTCACGTTTATAGAATAGTCTGAGGCCAGCATTACTCACAGGAAAAAAAGTTTACAGCTCATCAACTAACCGAGCATAGATGCAAATATTATGGACAAAATTTTAATTAGTATGAGCAATACTGAAAAGTACAAAATATTGCTGAGAGAAATGAAATGCATAAATAAAGAGATACACCTTGTTCATGTGTTGGAAGCCTTAAAATTAAGTCCTGATAGTAAATATTTCAGGCTTTGCAAATCACAGAGTCTCTATCCAACTCAACTCTGCCTCTGTAGCAAGAATATAGCCATAGACAAAAATGTCAACTGATGTCATGGCAGTAAAACATGGCACTTCACTTAAACTTTATTTACAAAAGCAGGTGATAGAGGTAGCCAAAGCTAGAGGGTGGTAGTGTGTCAATCCCTGATCTACAGATTCAACAAAATCCCTGTTAAACTTCCAGCAGGCATTTTTGATAAATTTATAAGCTAATTCTAAAATGAATATGGAAATACAAAGAACCTGAAGAGCCAAAACAACTATTTAAAACAACAAAAACGGTGATCTATCAGTCCTTTATTTCAAAGCTTATGAAACTATAGTAATCAAGCCAATGTAGTATTGTCAAGGTAGACAAACAGAAAAATGAAACAGAATTGAGCTAAATAAAAGGTCTGGTCACTTTACAATTACAATATGTGGGTGAGGAGGGTTTCCCCCACACCAACATGAAATTCTCTGACACCAGCTGGATATCCTACAACTGAACTCAATTCTGACACACTCTATCTACCCGGAGAGAGCATCAGAACCCACAGGTAAGGGCTCAGTCCATTAAGACTGTACTCCACACACATACACTTCAGATGTCAAGCGAAAGCCCAAAACCTGTGCTTCTAACAAACACACCATAGGTTCAACAGATAGAAGGTTCCAACTTGGTTTTGATTAATTTGCTAGAGCAGATCACAGAACTCAAAAAAAGCATTTTTTACTAGATTACCAGTTTATCATAAAAGGATACAATGATTGCAGACCAGACGGAAGAGCTGCATAGAGCATGGTATCCGGAAAGGGCACAGAGCTTCCAGGCCCTAGCCCAGCGAAATCTCCCCATGTTCACCAATCTGGAATCTCTCACACTGCCCTTCAGAGTTTTTATGGAAGCTTTATTAAAGGATTGATTAAATCATTGGCCATTGATAATTGATTCAACCTCCAGTCCTTCCCCTCTCCCTGGAGATCTACAGGGGTGGCACTAAGTTTCAATCCTCTAATCACTTGGTTGGTTTCCCTGGCAACCATCCCCTACCCTTAGGTGCAGTCCTCATTAACATAACAAAAGACTCCTTTGCTGCTCTCCCTAGTTAGGAAATTCCAAGGGTTTCAGGAGCTCTGTACTGGAAACTGTACAAAGACCAAATATACATTTATTATAAATTACAACATGACAAGAGAGTAATCATAGTATACTAAGGCTTCTATAACAAAAATACCATAAACTGGATAGCTTATAAACAACAGACATTCATTTTTCACAGTTCTAGAGGCTGGAAAGTCCAAGATCAAGAAGTTGGGCAGAGTAGGTGTCTGGTGAGAGCTTGCTTCCTGGCTTATAGAAAGCAATCTTCTTATTATAACCTCACATGGTGGAAGGGTTAAGGGATCTCTCTGGGGTCTGTTTCATAACCCTGTCCTTAAGGATTCCATCCTCATGACCAACTCAACTCCCAAAATCTCCACCTCCAAAAGCCATCCCACTGGAATCTAGGTTTCAACATATGAATTCTGGGGGGACAAATTCAGTCTATAAATAGACATGCACATATATAAACAATAGCACTTATACAGACAACATACACGTGTCATATATATATATATATATATATATATATATGTCAAAAAAACAACCACTTTTATCCGTACCTTGCACCTCATACAAAAATAAACTCAAAATGCATTATAGACTCAAAACAAAACAAAGCAAAATAAAATAAAACAAAACTTTCAGAAGTAAGCATAGGAGATAATCTTTGTGATCTTGGTTTAGACAAATAATTCTTAGATATAACAAAAGAATAATCCATAAAAGAACCATTATAAATAAATTGGAATTTATGAAAGTAAAAAAAAATAATAACTTCTATTCTTTAAATCATACTCTCAGAAAAATAACAAGACAAACCATAGACGAGACTACATAACTGCAATTCATATATCTGATAAGGAGCTTGTATTCAAAATACATAAAGAACCTCAACAATCAATAATAAAACAAACAATCCAATATAAAATGCACAAAATATTTGAACAAATCTTTAACAAAAGATATTCAAGTGACCAATATACAGAAAGACATACAATATCATTAATGAAGAAAATGCAAATTACAAACACAAGGAGATACCCTTATGTACCTGTTAGAATGGCTAAAATTAAACTAACCGTAAAAAATGATCTTGAGATTAGTGGACCATCTGGAACTCTCACACATGTGTAGTGAAAATGTAAAATGGTACAATCACACTGGAAAACAGTCTGTCAGCTTCTTAAAAAGTTAAACTTGCACTTACCATGTGGAGTAGCCATTCCATTCCTAGGTATTTATCCAAGAGAAAAGAAAATATATAGGAATGTTCTTAGCAGCTACATTGCTATAAACAACCTTGAATCAAATCCAAATGTTCATTGGCCTATAAGTGAGTTAAAACTGTGGTATATCCATACAATGGAATATTATTCAGCAATAAAAATCAATGTACACAACAACATGGATGAATTTCAAAAGAAGCAGAGTGAAAGAAACCAGACCAAAAAAGTGTACACAGTGTATAATTCAAGTATATAAATTTCTAGAAAATTCAATCCAATCTATAGTGACAACAGTTCAGTGGGTACCTTGTTGGGGGTTCAGGATGGGTGGGAGGGAAACATGACAAAAGGGTTCCAGGACATTTTGGGAGGTGATGAAAATTTTTTTTTTAACTTGCTTGTGGTGATGGTTTCTTGGTGTGTATATGTGTGTCAAAACGTATCTAATTTTACACTTTAAATGTGTGAAGTTTATTACATGTCAGTCATGCCTCAATAAAACGGATGAAAATGGTATGCAAGCAAAGTTAAGTAACATATGATCAGAGGACAAAGGATATTAGAAGTAAATACTAATACAGAGCTAGGCTTAGACATAAAACATAAATGTAGGATAGACAAAAAAAGCAGGGTAAAGATAATGTGCAAAAATGGTAGAGGAAGTTGTCTGAGAATTGGTATGGACTGGGTTGCCATGTTGGACTATGTGTTTCTGATGAAGCCAACATTCTTTTTGATTGGTCAGTGCCTGTGTGGTTACGTATGCTCCATATTTTCTCTCAGTCCTGCTTCAGGAAGTACTTGAAAGACACGGAGGCAAAATAGAGTATGCAAGTTTTCACTTATCAAAAGAAATTCATTTAATTAACCAAATGTTTATTGAATGTTCATATTGCCAAGCAATACGTGGCATAAACACAGCAAAGTATGACAGACATGCTTTCTTTCGTCTTATCATTTGGGGGTTACTGTTAACAGAGCATGGAATGTAAGATATGAATGTCTAGAGATAAGGCTGGAGAAGCATGTTCTTAAGTGACTTGAGATTTTTTGAATATCTAGTATTTTACATCACTGTAATTAGTCAAGTTTGGAGAAACATACATCCCTATGCAACAGAAGCAGAGAACTTAAGACTTGTATCCTCCTCTTGACTAGACCTATAGAGAGTGACTACAACTTAGAAGATACATATCTATCACAGCAAAAGCACACTGCAAGTAGAAAAATCCTTTCTTTTCAAGTACATTGATGCTATTCTACAAGCTGTTCTGTAATTGCACGATTTCAGAGTTGTTTTTCATGGACGTGACCGAATCTTTCCAAAGTGATGCTTGATAGACAGAAAGGTGAAGCATTGCAGCCCAGCAATATTTTACAGGTAATTACCAGAATGAGTCACTATTCCGGATGGTGAGTAGCATTGATTTTTAGTCACTTAAAGGATTTATTTTTTTCCTTTTAACTTATCTGAAAACCTTCAATAAAGGAATGGTGCTGAGTATTTAATCATAAACCTTTAAGGCAATGACATAAGGGAAAAATGATTCCCTTACCTTTCTTTCAAAATATATTTGAAAAATATGAGACTGGAAACAAATAAACTTGTAATCCCTTTTAAACTGTATTAAGATGTCAACAACATTTTAGGGTAAAAATGTTTTATAATTTTTAAAACTATAGATAGGTACAATATACAGATCAGTGTCAAAATTAAGAATGAGCTATATACAACAATTTTAATGATATTAATGTTTTTTTGAATTTGGTAAGTACTTTCAAGTGAAGGATCAAGCCAGGACACCCATTCCACAGAATCAAAATAGGCGTCTGACACCGACGTGCCTCTAATTTTGTTTCCTAAACTAGTCTTCATATAGTCTAAATATTCTTTATAAGGGTAAAACCAATGTTGACACAGAGGTGAGGAGGCTCTCCAGCTCTCAAATTTAGTGGACATCATGATAAAACAGACTTACTATTTTTTCTAACTAGTATATTTAAGATTACATTTAATATTTTATATAAACAACTTGATTTTTTGTTGTTTTGCTCGTTACTCAGCAGCAGTTTATCCAGTTTATCGTTGTGTGTGTGTGTGTGTGTGTGTGTGTGTGTGTGTGTGTGTGTGTGTGTTTTGTTGGCATATACATCAATTAGGCAATCTGGGAATGCTGAAGTGCTGATCCTTTACGGGCTCCTTACTATACCTCCTTGAAGAAAGCTCTTCATTTGAACAACAAACATATTGCACAGCCCTAGAAGCCAGGCATTATGTTAGCTGCTGGAATATTGACAAATACTGACAAATAAAGACAAAAAGTCTCTCTCCCAAAGATACTTGCTGGAAGCGTTTTGCGGTGGTAAAAGAAAATGAACTAACACCAATTTTCTTCAATAATTCTTTCCTAATTCATTTGTGGACAAGTGTTGGTAAGTCTATGGAAGAAATGGGGCATAAACAGTATATATACAGCCTCACCTGTGTAATTAAATATATAAATGATTCACTTGTCATGATACATCTCCCACTTGATAGTATTAATAAGTATCTTCACTGTTTCTCAGCTCTGCGATCTTGTTTATTTAACTTAAACTTTCTGTCCTCAGTTCCCTTTCTTAAGAAATAGGGGGCTTCCTTGGTGGCGCAGTGGTTAAGAATCCACCTGCTAATGCAGGGGACACGGGTTCGAGCCCTGGTCCGGGAAGATCCCACATGCCGCGGAGCAACTAAGCCTGTGCTCCACAACTACTGAGCCTGTGCTCTAGAGCCTGCGTGCCACAACTACTGAAGCCTGCGTGCCTAGAGCCTGTGCTCTGCAACAAGAGAAACCACCTCAATGAGAAGCCCGTGCACCGCAACAGAGAGTAGCCCCCACTTGCCGCAACTAGAGAAAGCCTGCGCCCAGCAACAGACCCAACACAGCCAAAAATAAATAAATAAAATAAATAAATTTATAAAAAAAAAGAAATAGGGATAATAATACAACCCATATCAAAGGGTAATTATGAAGATTAAGTAAGATAATTCATGCAAAGCACTTGTAATAATGCCTGGTGGATATATCACTAAATGTCAGATATTTTAATTTTATTATCAAATATTAAGCAAACTATCATTTTTCAATGTTGATAATTCAGATGTATATAAAAACAGTATCAGCTACAGCATATCTGAATTTTTAAAATATCTATAAACATACCCAAATATACACTTTAAATATTCAAATACCACTTATACAGATTTTCCTCCTCTATGACAACATTCTTTATTCCTCTAATGATCAAGGCACCCTTCTGAAATCCTATAACACTACACATCATAAAATTCAGCTTTTAATTATGTGATAATTTTCATTGCCACCATAGTTTTTTCTTTCTATGTCCTATTATTTCACTTTGTGTCACTTCTTTTCAATTGGATTTAAGTTAATTGAAAGCAAGCAATCATTTTATTCTTTGCCATCTTCCTAATGCAAATATATTTACTAACTAAACATTTCTAGATTTTATTTTTGATAGTTTTACCTATGAATATTGCTTGAAAGAGACTATATATTTTGATAAAAACAAGAGTGTTTTATGAGAGATATTTATCTTTGGTTCTTTTGAAAAACAAATGAAAAATAATGTTGATCCAGTGTATGTTATTTTATTTTTTTACTGACCTGTAAGAGAGTTTCTATTTTCTAAATTTTACATATGAAGAGCTTGAGGTTGATAGAGGTAAAGTATTTTGCTTGTATAGCACAGCAGACAGCGTAAGGGTACAGAGCTAAAAAAAGATTTATCTAACTTCAAAGCCCAAAATGTTGATTAAAAAATGTGTAACTGATTTTATTGATTTTGTACATGTCTCCATTTCCTTAAGACTTCCTTTTTTTTCAAGAAATATTCTAGGATAAAATACTAATAATCATATTCAATTTTAGAAAGTGGCAATAAAACATATATGCAATGTTTGTTTTTTAATAGAATAGACCTCCTATACTCTTGCTGTAGAGAAATACCTATGCTAACTACTTTATAATTTTACAAGACTGATCTAAGCTAACAAGCAAACAAATGTGTCTGAAATTCCATTAGCAAAAGGCTTTCAACAACATGAGCACAGTCAAGCTCATAATTTAATTTTTCCCACACATCTTTATTAAGTTCTATTTCTGATTAGAGGGTCATGTCTTCATCATATGGCTTAAAATTAACTGTGTGCAAAAAAGCTCAGGCACCCAAAGTTAAACATGAAATACAAAAGAAATTCATGGAAACGAAATTCAGCAAGTTGAAGGATAAAGTTTCTTTTCATGTGCAGAATCTTAAGCTATTTTCTGCCAGAGGTACTGTTGATAGACTATTGGTCATTTAGCAAAAGGTGTTTCTAATAAAATAATGAAGCCACATCCGGGATAATTTCCTGTAAGTTTTGTTTTCTGTGACTGTTTTCTAAACGTGAAGCGTTTTTTGGAGCTCAATATCTTCAACTATATTCTAACCCACAAATATTGTTTTACATATCTCAGTATAGCATTTAGAACCTACCATAATTACCTAGTAGAGTGGAGTATGTACTCAGCTAAAATGTGAGTACCTAGGTAGCAGCTGAAGTCATGTATTATTATGAAATCTCAAATTCTTAAATTATGGTACATTGATGATCTCTCCAAATGGAAACAGAACTGTCACTATTACATTCTCTCTCATCCTACACTACCTCATAAAGCAATTTCATATTCCCTGTGTATACCATACTCATTCTTTTATGCTTTTATATATACATTTTTCCTAGGAATTAAATCTCTTTATCCTTCACCTTCCTTCTTTTTCTGGCAAAATCATATTTATCCTTAAAGATTAATTTATATACTGTATTAGTTATGACTTTATAAACATTCATAGGATTATACCTCTATCATAACATTCATTTCCATGTGAATGTTAAGTTAGGCTTTTGTTCCAATTTATGCCTCTTCTTTGCCCAATATCCTGTTGCTCTACAGCATACCAGCCCCTTTTCCATCCCAAATGGTTGCACTGGGTCTGTTACTCTCACTATCCTATCTTCTCCTTTGTTGTGTCATGTATATATGAACCAGGAGCGGGGAATCCTGCTTTGTACAGTGTACAGTGGTTGAACTCAGGCATTCGTTGGCAGCAGGGTCAATCAGAAATTTCCTGATCCTGAAATATGGCTACCAGGAAAGAGTAATTTTCCCTCTTCGGGACAGCTGAACTGGGAATAATGTCATTCTGGTATTGTTGTCAGTTGTCTTGCCTGGCTGGTGAGCATCTACTGGAAAACAAAGTCAACTGATGTTAAGAAAAGACAGATTGCCATTGTGTATACTGCATGATCCAGCCAATCCTGAATCTACACCCATCTCTGGACTTCACAATTGTGTAACATATGTTTCTTTTTTAATCAAGTTATTAGCTAGAGTAGAATTTCTATCATTTTCAGCCAATAATCTCCTGATGAACAGAAACTGTTAAAAGGAACGCAGTTAAATACATGGACATGGAATAAAAGATAACAAGGGTCATTCTGGTCCTGGCGTGCAAGTTTGCAATTGAGTAGGATGATTACTAAAAAGGTTGTAAAATTATATTTGCTTTATTTTTTTGAGCTTAAGACACATGCCATGAAGTGTATGTCTTTAGGACACTTGATGGAAAAAAGTAAAGAGTAGGAGTATGTTCGTTTCTTTATGCAGTCTTCAGTAGGTTCTAGATGAAAAGGACAGACTTCAGTGCAACTTGGCTCTTCAGACAGCCCTTCATATTTGTATTAAGAGACCTCATTGTGTCTGCCTCCAGCTATCCCAGGTTGGACTGAGAATCAGATAATCAAACGTCCTGTGGACTTTCCAATACAGCTGAAGTGTGGGTCAGGGAATTAGAAATCATTTTGCCATGGACTTCTGGATAATAAAGATCAACATGGTGACCGATGACTGGTGATTTGAGAATAATATATAGCACATGGAGCTCCCGCACTTGGAGCTGGAAGCAGTAAGGTGAGTAAGACTTTACACTTTGAGACATTTCCTTTCTTAGCACATTGTAAGAACATTTGTATTGTGATTCTAATAGTTACATGAGGCAAACAGTGAAATATAGTAATGTTGGAGTTTTGTATATGGAAATAAGGTCTATAGACATTTTTTAAAATAAATTTATTTTATTTTATTTTATTTATTGTTTCTGGCTATGTTGGGTCTTCGTTGCTGCGCACAGGCTTTTCTCTGGTTTCAGTGAGCGGGGGTTACTCTTTTTTTTTTTGGGGGGTTACTCTTCATCGTAGTTCACGGGCTTCTCATTGCGGTGGCTTCTCTTTTTGCAGAGCATGGGCTCTAGGTGTGCGGGCTTCAGTAGTGGTGGCACGTGGGCTCAGTAGTTGTGGCTCGCGGGCTCTAGAGCCCAGGCTCTGTAGTTGTGGCACACGGGCTTAGATGCTCCGCGACATGCAGGATCTTCCCGAACCAGGGATGGAATCCGTATGCTCTGCACTGGCAGGCGGATTCTCAACCACTGAGCCACCAGGGAAGCCCTATGGACATATTTTTATGGTGGCAAATAAAGTAGAAAGTTATTATCTTCTTAGTATCTCTTTTCTGTACAGCATAGAACTTCTGGCTCCCATCCCTGTGATTATGAAGAAATTGTCAACTGTTCTTGCCTAATTTAT
Organism: Phocoena sinus; assembly: GCF_008692025.1. Taxonomy (NCBI): domain Eukaryota; kingdom Metazoa; phylum Chordata; class Mammalia; order Artiodactyla; family Phocoenidae; genus Phocoena; species Phocoena sinus. Next base: position 10,354,864 of record NC_045776.1, on the reverse strand, counting down.
CTGACTGCTGGTGATTCCAAAATGCCAGCTGGCCCTGGGAGGGAGTGGTACATGACAGCGACCTTACCAGTTACTATATGACATCTCTCTGAATCACTGGTTAAAAACATGAAGCTGAGACCAAAGACTGAAGTAATGACATTGTTAGAGACATAATCTCTCCTTCCAGGGGGATAGGGAGTGGGGAGAGAGAAGAGTTGTTAAGGAAGTGTTTACTTAGAGGGATTCTGGCTGTCATTTCTCCTGCCACATGGAGAAACCATGTCTGTAGAATGATTCCAAGCTCTGAGAGACAGAGATCTGAAATGAAAAGACAGAAATGATGGCATGTCTATTTTTTTTTAAGTCCTGTTTAAGACAAACAAACCAACCAAAATCTCTAGCTGTATTTAATATATATTCACACTTATACTTTTTAATTTTTTTTTTTTTTTTTTGGCTGCGCCATGTGGCATGCAGGATCTTAGCTCCCCAGCCAGCGATCGAACCCATGTTCCCTGCAATGGAAGTGCAGAGTCTTAACCACTGGACCACCAGGGAATTCCCCCATTCTTGTACATTATACAGTTATTTTAAATATGTTATTTTGAGACACATTTATACCTTTGACTAAAATTTTTCTGTAGGCTTAGAGATGGAAATAGGTGTTGGTACTAATTATATCTCAGTGACTAGCATTATTTTTGACACTAATCAATGGTTGGTAAATGAGTGAATGAATGCAAATATATTAAGCTATTATTGAACAACTTTAATTATCATCATAGTATTAATAAGATTATGGTTCAGATGAGATTTATCTTCTTTACTTTTCTAAAAATAGCTCTACTATATGCTGTATTTAGAATCATATGTGCCTCATAAATTAGGATGAACAGGTTTTAGTTTAAAATTGTATATACATGCCAAGGATATGAGACATATATATTATTCTTTATATGTCCTCTTGTTAAAAAGATCTACCTCATAAAATTATATGTATAGTAAAAGAAAAGAAGGAAAATGTGAAGGGATAAAGTAAAAGGGAAATTCAAGGTGAAAATGTGGTCTCTTAAGAATATATATGAGAGAACACTATTAATCATTGTTATAAATTACCAAAGTTACTGACTTTGTAGGATAATCAGAAATATGAAGAAGAGAAACTGTAACAGCTTTCTTAACAGTTTATTTTTAAATAATTTTATTCTAGTGGCTTATATTATTTTTGTTTACACTGAAAAATAATTTTAACCTATAAATTGAAAATGATAACCTTCAACACCCAAAATAATTTAGAAAAATTTATTGACAGAACAGGTCACAGACATTTTTAGTAAACATAATAATATGAGTAACTGAAAAGTACTATATTTTGAAAGATGAACTTCTAATATTAGAATACATAGCATGATTGAAAGTTTTGATATGTTTTAGTTAGAATACAAATATGTTTTGTAAAAAATTAATATAGGATACAGCTTTATTGTAACCCTTATTCATTAATTAAAGCTTGCTTTATGCTAGGTCCTATCACCTCATTTGCATTCAAATGCATTATATCTATCTATCTATCTATATATATATAGGAGAACAAGATAAACTTAATTTTACTAGTTAATATGGTCCTAATACAACTACATTACACTAATATTTTTATCAAAATTTTTTGTCTCCAAAGAGATTTTTTTATAGAATATCTCCATTTATATATAATATTTTCTTATGTATGTTGAGAAAATAACACTGATCCTTTCTGCTAACTTTATGATAAAAATATAACTGCCATAATTAAAATGTAGTCATAATTTAAATAGGAAAAGTAGCATGGTGTTGTGGTTATAAAAAACAGGTTTTGAGGTCAATTTGTCTAGATTTAAATCCTGTCTCCTATAGTTACTACTGACCTGATATGGGGCAATCTTTATAAGCATCGTTTTTTTAATATGCAAAGTGGTAATAGCGATATTCCTTAGAACATATTGGTTGGAGTAAATGAGATGGTGAATACAAGATAAATGGAATATTTTTAATGGTCTGATAAATTGCAATTTAAAGATAAATTGCTACATTTTTTAAAAAATTCAAAATGCTATACAAAATTTCTGCTTCTAGGAAAATGGAGATGTACTTTTTCTTATTTCTCTCAATAAGTACAACTTACAACCTTGGCTGTTATACCTTAAAAAATTAAGAACATGCCAAACAGTGGAAAGAAGACAGACCATATCCTTCATGAATATAGATGTAAACATTGTTAAAAAAGTATTTGCAAAGAAAATTCAGAAATGTATAAAAAAATTACATACCATGACCAAGTGGGGTTTATTCCAGACATGCAATGCTAAATCAATATTTTAAGACCAATCAATGTAATCCAAAAGAGGAAAGATCACATGATCTGATTAATCAATGTAGAATAAAGCACTTGATTAAATTCAACACCCATTCAGAGTGGGAAAAAAATGTTTGCAAACAACATAGCTGACAAAGTACTAGTGTCCAGAAAATATAAAGAAGTCTTAAAACTCAAAATTAAAAATAAAAGAAAAATAATCCAGTTAGAAAATACATGAAGAAACATTTTAACAAATACATACAGATGGTTAAAAAACACATAAAAAGATGTTCAAATTCATTTGCCACTAGGAAAATACAATGAAAACCACAGCTAGATATCATTCCACCCTCATTAGAATGGCTAGAATTTAAAACAAACAAAAAAGGCAAAAAAGCAACATCAATCTGGCCAAGCAAATGAAGGAGAGCCTGCAAAGACTGAAAGAATAAATTGTATCAAAGAATAAGACTGATTATGACAAATGGGACTAACAGAACAATCAGGATGAAGAGTGAAATGGACTGTTGAATTTTTTTTGTTTTGGTTTAGTTTTTTTTTTGCGGTACGTGGACCTCTCACTGTTGTGGCCTCTCCCGTTGCGGAGCACAGGCTCCGGACGCACAGGCTCAGCGGCCATGGCTCACGGGCTCAGTGGCCATGGCTCACGGGCCCAGCCGCTCCGCGGCATGTGGGATCTTCCCAGACCGGGGCACGAAACCGTGTCCCCTGCATCGGCCGGCGGACCCTCAACCACTGCGCCACCAGGGAAGACCTGGACTGTTGGATTTTATGGCATTGAACTCACCGTCAATCTTCTCAAAGTAGTTTTGGTAGAATCGTGGGTATAGCAGTCATTGTACAGAGAAACAGAACCAGTAGGAGATATATAATAAGGGATTTATTGCAAGGAGTTTGCTTATGCAATTAAGAAGGCTGACTAAGCAAATCTGAAATCCACAGGGTAGGCTATTAGGGAGATGAAGCTGGAACTTTCCTACAGGAGCTGAACTGCAATCCATGGGCAGAATTTCTTTTGCTGGGCATTCTCAACTATGCCCTTAAGGCCTTTCAACTGATTGAATCAGTCTCATCCTGATTATCTAGGATAACCTCCTTTACCTTAAGTCAACATTAATCACATCTACAAAATACCCTCACAGCAACACCTAAATTAGTGTTTGATTGAATAATTAGAGACTATAGCCTAGTCAAGTTGACCCATAAAACTTGGACATTAGAGTTGACATGAACTGCATATAAGAGAAAGTGGGAGAAGAGGAATTTGAACCATCAAATAAATCAATTCAACAATTCTATAACAAAGAGGAAGAAAGAAATATGTCAGTAGTGTCATATTTTTATGCTGCTAAAAATAGATCCATTGGAGAAAAAAATGACATACGTTTTAGAAGGTAGAACTTCTAGAGCAATATTCTTAGATGTTTGACAGGGACAGAATCTTGTGCATAAATTGGAATGTTGGTCTTAGACAGCAGGAAAGAGAGTGTACCTCTGATCAGAGGAGGGTATGCAGAGTATATAGGTAAGATGCTGGCTGTTAACTAGAAAAGATGGCAGAAATCTGTGTAAGCTCTCCTTTTTTGTTTTTGCGGTACGTGGGCCTCTCACTGTTGTGGCCTCTCCCGTTGCGGAGCACAGGCTCCGGACGTGCAGGCTCAGCGGCCATGGCTCATGGGCCCAGCCGCTCCGCGGCACGTGGGATCTTCGCGGACCGGGGCACGAACCCATGTCCCCTGCATCGGCAGGCGGACTCTCAACCACTGCGCCACCAGGGATGCCCAGTTCTCCTTTTTTCAGGAAAGTAGTAGATAAGAATGCCAGTGGAGAATGAAATGGAATAGTTTATGATAATAAAGTTATGAGTAGAGGTTAGGCATGAAATATCAATCTGGGATGTGAGGGATAAAAAGAACTCAGGAAATGAAGCAGTTAGGGCCTCCCTTGGGTTTAGGGTCATGATTTTCAAAAGACCAGCCATTGTGATTATGTACTTTTCTCTAGACATACCTAGCTGCATGTACCATGCTGATTAAAGAACATGGTTCAGTTTAAGTTACCAATCTAGCAAGTGAAGAGAGTTCAGAGTATGGCAGAGGAGTGAATACGATGACTGGTCATGGAATTTAAATTGGTTAAATAGGAAAGTAAGAACATACACGATAAGAAGTAGGATAAAAGCATAGTAGATACAAAGGAATTATGGGTTTTTAGCGTTTACATGCTGGAAGGACTAGGTGAAAATAGGAGTTGGTCATCAAAATGTGGGATACTTGAAGATGAATTTATGCAGAGATTGATGTTAATAATGACATGGTCTAGGAATTACCATGAAAGGAAGACGTGAATGCCTTGTGGATTCCAAAATCATTTGAGGAGTAGGATTGAAAAGATTGGGGATCAAGTTTATATGTATATCAATAACATAATGAATTAGGACAGGAAGTGATCAATAATTCTTAATTTAATGAAGGAATATAAGTATAAATGGGTATGAATATAAGTATGAAGGCCTGTCACACAATTAGTTATGGCAAATAATTATTTGCCACATTAATAATTTTATAATATCTTAGTTATACTAATTATTATTAATTATTATTATTATTGTTTTTGTGTGTGTGGTACATGGGCCTCTCACTGTTGTGGTCTCTCCCGTTGCAGAGCACAGGCTCCGGACGCACAGGCTCAGCAGCCATGGCTCACGGGCCCAGCCGCTCCGCGGCATGTGGGATCTTCCCGGACCGGGGCACGAACCTGTGTCCCCTGCATCGGCAGGCGGACTCTCAACCACTGCGCCACCAGGGAAGCCCTATTATTAATTATTAATAAGAAGAGAAGAAGTACAGGCTACTGTAAAAAAAATTTTTAAAGACCTTACTTCGAAAGTTAGGATATTCTTCACAGCGAATAAATAATTTGAGGTCATATTTTTACAGTAAGTAAGAGTTTAAGTAGGACCGGAGTCTGAGAGAATCCCAGTAGAGAACGTGTACGAAGAGAACAGCAATAGATCTGACAACTCTGAGGATGGAAAGAAGGTTAATTTGCTGATGTAAAGTAGCAGGGAGAAAAGAGGCATATGATAGATTTGGCTCAGAACATGGTAAGTGTTAGAGACTTGGCTAAAAATTTTACGTTTCATCCAAAATGCAATGGAATATTTTAGATGGGTTTGGAGGAAAGAGAACTTTCCTGAAAGGTGTAAATTCCTAAGGATTCTGTCTCTCTTATGTTGCTCTAATCCCCCACTGACATTTACTATTAGTTGTAGAATTAGTAAGAGGCACCCCAGTGAGTCTCTCAAGTTATATATACAGCCCTCTTATTGTGTGTAAGCAACTCACTATCAGTAAATAGTATTACTGGTGCAGGCCTTTAGGATGATGCCTTTTTCTGCCTGTTGGTTCAGGAGCAGGAAAGCTTCCAAATGGCCAGGCATCAGTCTCAATATTGAATTTAACTGAGCCCTTGTGATGATTAAGGTTAAGTTGGGAAGAATCGTGTCTTAATAGTGAGACTTCTAATATGAGTACATGAATACATACTACCTCTCCACTTATTTAGATCATCTTTGATTACTTCATCAGGTTTGTAGTTTTCTGCATACAGAGCCTGTACCTAGTTCATTAGATTTATATCTAAGTATTTAATTTCTTTTTTTTTGGTGCTATTGCAAATATTTTTCTTTATTTATTTTGTTTTGTTTTTATTTTCTATACTTGCTTCCTAAACTGAAGTTTAATTTGCTGGACTGAGCACAAAGGATGTATTCATTCATTCCAAGGCAAAAATGAATATGTTGGCTTAAAGGATATTATATAAATACAGCTTTTCAAATTTCCCTATTTCTCCTGATGAGCCTAGTTGGTACCTAAATTTTGTGATGTCTTTGCTAAGTCGTGGGATGAGGCTCTTTAAGCTTCTTATATCTCAGACAGAATCTCCTTTAAACTCCAGTGTGATTATTTTTATGATTACAGAAATATCTTTCAGTAAGTTGTCACATGGGTCTAATATCTGTTTTCCTTGGAAAATATTTTACTACTCCTAAAGATATAATAATGAATAAAGCAAGCCTTATTGTAGTTTGTACTGAAACTGTGTAAAAATGACCTGTCCATGGACCTGCACCATTAGTTCAATATCTGAGAGAGGCTTAGCAACTCAGTTATGACTGGAGGTTATGATAACATACTTCTTGATACTTCTTGATTTTGTTTTAAAATATCCCTTTTCAACAAGATAAAATAAAATAATGAGAAGAAAGGGTTATTTCTAGGTGTTTTTTTTTTCCATAGAGTACTCTGTGACTTGAATACTTTATCTCAGCATTGTTAGGTCTTTACAAAGCTCTCTTTATTCAAATCATCGTAGTGACCAGTAAGAGTTTCCATTTGCTATAAGCATTATTGAAGAAGTGCAGATGTATGGGAATCAATGATAAAATGTACTAATGCTAAAAATTCAGAGTCAGAAAAAAGGTCATATTTGAATCTACCTTTAGATCTACACCTAATAGATATATACGCATTTTGCCTCCATTTTTATTGACATTTTTTTACATCGATCTTTATAAATATTACTAAGTCAGTAACTATGTTGAGTTAGGAAGCATAACAATATTGTTCCCCAGATAATATTTTTAATTAATATATTACTTTCATTTTAAAAGATGAAATAGTTTTGAATAAATTGCCACCAACCATTACAGAAATTTCTTCTCTGAAATTGCTCAATTTAACATTTCAATCATCTCTCTGTGGAAAACCAACGCAGTGACACCATGTAGAAAATGTTAAATATGTAATGAAATAGGGATGCATTTAAGCTTTAGTTTATTAAAATGCCAAAGGAATACTTAAAATACGATATTAATAAAAATGTAAATCTGGCGATTTTCCTGTTTTAATTTAAGCTTGAGTAACAAACAAGATGAGCTTAGCCCTCAGGTAACCTCAAAGAATGCCTTTTATACAAACATAAACTTGAAGAAAAGCTTTGAATTTATTTGAGAGTCACTCACTATTTTATTTTCCTACTATGTTGCCACTTATATATGTTTCATTTAGTTCTTCTCACTCAATTCTCAGCCATTTCTGATTCACCCTTGGCTGATACTGGAAACAAAATTAACCTAGTTAAACATACACACATGCACACACATACATACACAGAACAAGAGTTGATGGATAGTTCAGAAGTAGCATAAGCAAAAGAAAGGATAATAAGAGATTTATACCTGCAAATATAATAACTTAGAAACCTTCTAAAAGCATCTCTTTCTCTAATTCAAATCCAGTGATCCAAGTCTTTCTGACATCTCGTCATTGTGGAGTGTATTTAAATATTCTATTGGCTTAATCAACAACTGCAAGGTTGGTTGGCTCCTCTAATGCAGAGTTGATATAACCATTTATTTATTTATTTTGTTAACATCTTTATTGGAGTATAATTGCTTTACAATGGTGTGTTAGTTTCTGCTGTATAACAAAGTGAATCAGCTATATGTATACATATATCCCCATATCTCCTCCCTCTTGCATCTCCCGCCCACCCTCCCTATCCCACCCTTCTAGGTGGTCACAAAGCACCGAGCTGATCTCCCTGTGCTATGCGGCTGCTTCCCACTAGCTATCTAGTTTACATTTGGTAGTGTATATATGTCCATGCCACTCTCTCACTTTGTCCCAGCTTACTCTTCCCCTTCCCTGTGTCCTCAAGTAAATTCTCTATGCTGCGTCTTCCCTGTATGACAGTCTCTAGGTCCATCCACCTCACTATAAATAATTCAATTTCATTTCTTTTTATGGCTGAGTAATAATCCATTGTATATATGTGCCACATCTTTTTTATCCATTCATCTGTCGATGGACACTTAGCTTGCTTCCATGTCCTGGCTATTGTAAACAGAGCTGCAGTGAACATTTTGGTACATGACTCTTTTTGAATTATGGTTTTCTCAGGGTATATGCCCAGTAGCAGGATTGCTGGGTCATATGGAAGTTCTATTTTTAGTTTTTTGAGGGACCTGCATACTGTTCTCCATAGTGGCTGTATCAATTTACATTCCTACCAGCAGTGCAAGAGGATTCCCTTTTCTCCACACCCTCTCCAGCATTTATTGTTTCTAGATTTTTTGATGATGGCCATTCTGACTGCTGTGAGGTGATATCTCATTGTAGTTTTGATTTGCATCTCTCTAATGATTAGTGGTGTTCAGCATCCTTTCATGTGTTTGTTGGCAGTCTGTATATCTTCTTTGGAGAAATGTCTATTTAGGTCTTCTGCCCATTTTTGGACTGGGTTGCTTGTTGTTTTGAATTTGAGCTGCGTGAGTTGCTCGTAAATTTTGAAGGTGAATCCTTTGTCAGTTGCTTCATTTGCAAATATTGTCTCCCATTCTGAAGGCTGACTTTTTGTCTTGTTTATGGTTTCCTTTGCTGTGCAAAAGCTTTGAAGTTTCATTAGGTCCCATTTTTTAATTTCTGTTTTTATTTCCATTTCTTTAGGAGGTGGGTCAAAAAGGATCTTGCTGTGATTTATGTGATAGAGTGTTCTGCCTATGTTTTCCTCTAAGAGTTGTATACTGTCTGACCTTACATTTAGGTCTTTAATCCATTTTGACTTTATTTTTGTGTATGGTGTTAGGGAGTGCTCTAATTTCATTCTTTTACATGTAGCTGTCCAGTTTTCCCAGCACCACTTATTAAAGAATCCTTGCATTCCTGGAATAAACCCCACTTGATCATGGTATATGATCCATTTAATGTGCTGTTGGATTCTGTTTCCTAGTATTTTGTTTAGGATTTTTACATCTACGTTCATCAGTGATATTGGTCTGTAGTTTTCTTTTTTGTGACACCCTTGTCTGGTTTTGGTATCAGGGTGATGGTGGCCTTGCAGAATGAGTTTGGGAGTGTTCCTCCATCTGCTATATTTTGGAAGAGTTTGAGAAGGATAGGTGTTAGCTCTTCTCTAAATGTTTGATAGAATTCGCCTGTGAAGCCATCTGGTCCTGGGCTTTTGTTTGTTGGAAGATTTTTAATCACAGTTTCAATTTCAGTGCCTGTGATTGGTCTGTTTATATTTTCTATTTCTTCCTGGTTCAGTCTCTGAAGGTTGTGCATTTCTAAGAACTTGTCCATTTCTTCCAGGTTGTCCATTTTATTGGCATAGAGTTGCTTGTAGTAATCTCTCATGATCCTTTGTACTTCTGCAGTGTCAGTTTTTACTTCTCCGTTTTCATTTCTAATTCTGTTGATTTGAGTCTTCTCCCTTTTTTTCTTGATGAGTCTGGCTAATGGTTTATCAATTTTGCTTATCTTCTCAAAGAACCAACTTTTAGTTTTATTGATCTTTGCTATTGTTTCTTTCATTTTTTTTTCATTTATTTCTGACCTGATCTTTATGATTTCTTTCCTTCTGCTAAATTTGGGTTTTATTTTTTGTTCTTCTTTCTCTAATTGCTTTAGGTGTAAGGTTAGGTTGTTTATTTGAGTTGTTTCTTGTTTCTTGAGGTAGGATTGTATTGCTATAAACTCCCATCTTAGAACTGCTTTTGCTGCATCCCATAGGTTATGGGTCTTCATACTTCCATTGTCATTTGTTACTAGGTACTTTTTTTATTTCCTCTTTTTCGTTCAGTGATCTCTTGGTTATTAAGTAATGTACTGTTTAGCCTCCATGTGTTTGTATTTTTTACAGATTTTTTCCTGTAATTGGTATCTAGTCTCATAGCGCTGTGGTCGGAAAGATACTTGATACGATTTCAATTTTCTTAAATTTACTAATGCTTGACTTGTGGCCCAAAATATGATCTATCCTGAAGAATGTTCCATGAGCACATGAGAAGAAAATGTAATCTGCTGTTTTTGGATGGAATGTCCTATAAATATCAATTAAGTCCGTCTTGTTTAATGTATCATTTAAAGCTTGTGTTTCCTTATTTATTTTCATTTTGGATGATCTGTCCATTGGTGAAAGTGGGGTGTTAACTCCCCTACTATGATTGTGTTACTGTCGATTTCCCCTTTTATAGCTGTTAACATTTGCCTTATGTTTTGAGAGGCTCCTCTGTTGGGTGCATACATATTTACAATTGTTATATCTTCTTTTTGGATTGATCCCTTGATCATTATATAGTGTCCTTCCTTGTCTCTTGTAATAGTCTTTATTTTAAAGTCTATTTGGTCTGATATGAGATTTGCTACACCATCTTTCTTTTGATTTCCATTTGCATGGAATATCTTTTTCCATCCCCTCACTTTCAGTCTGTATGTGTCTCTAGGTCTGAAGTGGGTCTCTTGTAGACAGCATATATGCTGGTCTTGTTTTTGTATCCATTCAGCCAGTCTATGTCTTTTGGTTGGAGCATTTAGTCCATTTAAATTTAAGGTAGTTAATGATATGTATGTTCCTATTACCATTTTCTTAATTGCTTTGGGTTTATTATTGTAGGACTTTTCCTTCTCTTGTGTTTCCCACCTAGATAACTTTCTTTAGCCTTTGCTGTAAAGCTGGTTTGGTGGTGGTGAATTCTCTTAGCTTTTGCTTGTCTGTAAAGGTTTTAATTTCTGCATCAAATCTGAATGACATCCTTGCTGGGTAGAGTAATCTTGGTTGTAGGTTTTTCCCTTTCATCACTTTAAATATGTCCTGCCACTCCCCTCAGGCTTGCACAGTTTCTGCTGAAAGATCAGCTGTTAACCTTATGGGGATTTCCTTGTATGTTAATTGTTGCTTTTCCCTTGCTGCTTTTAATATTTTGTCTTTAATTTTTGATAGTTTGATTAATATGTGTCTTGGCATGTTCTCCTTGGATTTATCCTGTATGGGACTCGCTGCGCTTCCTGGGCTTGATTGATTATTTCCTTTCCCATATTAGGTAACTTTTCAAATATAATCTCTTCAAATATTTTCTCAGTCCCTTTTTTTTTTTTTTTTTTGCGGTGCACGGGCTTCTCACTGTTGTGGCCTCTCCTGTTGTGGAGCACAGGTTCTGGATGCGCAGGCCCAGCAGCCATGGCTCATTGGGCCCAGCTGTTCCACGGCATATGGGATCTTCCCGGACCGGGACACGAACCCACGTCCCCTGCATCGGCAGGCAGACTCTCAACCACTGCGCCACCAGGGAAGCCCCCAGTTTTTTTTTTTCCTGCTTCTTCTTTTGGGACCCCTATAATTTGAATATTGGTGTGTTTAATGTTGTCCCAGAGGTCTCTGAGATTGTTCTCAATTCTTTTCTTTCCTTTTTCTTTATTCTGCTCTGTGGTAGTTATTTCCACTATTTTATCTTCCAGGTCACTTATCTGTTCTGCCTCAGTTATTCTGCTATTGATTCCTTCTAGAGAATTTTTAATTTCATTTATTGTGGTGTTCATCATTGTTTGTTTGCTCTTTAGTTGTTCTAGGTCCTTGTTAAACTTTTCTCATATTTTCTCCATTCTATTTCCAAGATTTTGCCTCATCTTTACTATCATTACTCTGAATTCTTTTTCAGATAGACTGCTTATTTCCTCTTCAATTTTTTGGTCTGGTGGGTTTTTGCCTTGCTCCTTCATCTGCTGTGCATTTCTTTGTCTTCTCATTTTGTTTAACTTACTGTGTTTGGGGTCTCCTTTTCACCAGCTGCAGGTTCGTAGTTCCCATTGTTTTTGGTGTCTGCTCCCAGTGAGTAAGGTTGGTTCAGTGGGTTGTGTAGGGTTCCTGGTTGAGGGGACTGATGTCTGTGTTCTGGTGGATGAGGCTGTATCTTGTCTTTCTGTTTGGCAGGACCATGTCCCGTGTGTGTTTGGGGTGTCTGTGAACTTATTATGATTTTAGGAAGCCTCTCTGCTAATGGGTGGGTTTCTGTTCCTGTCTTGCTAGTTTTTTAGCATAGGGTGTCCAGCACTGTAGCTTGCTGGTCGTTGAGTGGATCTGGGTCTTAACATTGAGATGGAGATCTCTGGGAGAGCTTTAGCCATTCGATCTTATGTGGGGTTGGGAGGATTCTGGTGGACCAATGTCCTGAACTTGGCTCTCCCACCTCAGAGGCTCAAGCCTGACACCCGGCCAAGGCACCAAGACCCAGTCAGTCACACAGCTCAGAAGAAAAGGGAGAAAAAGAAAGAAAGAAAGAAAAATAAATAAATAAAATAAAGTTATTAAAATGGAAAAAAATATTAAAAATAAAAATGTTATTTATAAAAAAGAGAGAAACAAAGAAGAGAGCAACCAAACCAAAAACCAAATCCACCAATGATAAAAAGCACTAAAAACTATAGTGAAAAAAACGGACAGTCAGAACCCTAGGACAAATGGCAAAAGCAAAGCTATACAGACAAAATCACACAAAGAAGCATACACATACACACTCACAAAAAGAGAAAAAGAAAAAAATATATATATATAGAATAAAAAGAGGAAGAGAGCAACCAAGTCAATAAATAAATCTACCAATGATAATAAGCCCTAAATACTAAACTAAGATAAACATAAAACCAGAAACAAATTAGATGCAGAAAGCAAATCCCAAGTCTACAGTTGCTCCCAAAGTCCACCGCCTCACTTTTGGGGTGATTTGTTGTATATTCAGGTATTCCAGAGATGCAGGGTACATCAAGTTGATTGTGGAGATTTAATCCACTGCTCCTGAGGCTGCTGGGTGAAATTTCCTTTTCTCTTCTTTGCACAGCTCCCAGGGTTCAGCTTTGGATTTGGCCCTGCCTCTGCATGTAGGTCGCCTGAGGGCGTCTACTCCCCGCTCAGACAGATTGGGGTTAAAGTAGCAGCTAATTAGGAGGCTCTGGCTCACTGAGGCTGTGGAGAGGGAGGGGTACAGAATGCGGGTGAACCTGTGGCAGCAGAGGCTGGCATGATGTGGCACCAGCCTGAGGTACACTGTGTGTTCTCCTGGGGAAGTTGTCCCTGGATCACAGGATGCTGGCAGTGGCAGACTGCACAGGCTCCCAGGAGGGGCAGTGTGGATAGTGACCTGTGCTTCCACATAGGCTTCTTGGTGGCTGTAGCAGCAGCCTTAGTGTCTCATGCCCGTCTCTGCGGTCCGTGTTGACAGACACAGCTTGCGCCCAACTCTGGAGCTCATTTAGGCGGTGCTCTGAGTCCCTTCTCCTCATGCACCCCGAAACAATGGTCTCTCGTCTCTTACGCAGATCCAGATTTTTTCCCGACTCCCTCCCAGCTAGCCGTGGCGCACTAGCCCCCTTCAGGCTGTGTTCATGCAGCCAACCCCAGTCCTCTCCCTGGGATCTGACCTCTGAAGCCCGAGACTCAGCTCCCAGCCCCCACCCACCCCAGCAGGTGAGCAGACAAGCCTCTCAGGCTGGTGAGTGCTGGTCAGCACCGATCTTCTGTCCAGGAATCTCTCCGCCTTGCCCTCTGCACCCCTGTGGCTGTGCCCTCCTCCGTGGCTCTGAAGCTTCTCTCCCCAACCCCCCATCTCTGCCAGTGAAGAGGCTTTGTAGTGTGTGGAAACCTTTCCTCCTTCACAGCTCCCTCCCACTGGTGCAGGTCCCATCCCTATTCTTTTGTCTCTGTTTATTCTTTTTCCTTTTACCCTACTCAGGTGTGTGGGGAGTTTCTTGCCTTTTGGGAGGTCTGAGGTCTTCTGCCAGCATTCAGTAGGTGTTCTGTAGGAGTTGTTCCACATGTAGATGTAGTTTTGATGTATTTGTGGGGAAGAAGGTGATCTCCACCTCTTACTCCTCCACCATCTTGAAAACGCCACGTGATGTAACAATTTATGATTAATTTCATCTTGAACACTTTTCTAAAATTCAATGGTAAAGAATGTCCTCTATCCAATTGAAACATTGTTGCTATTCAATAATTTTGCATGAAAATATGTAATAATGCAATAAATGAAAATTTATTCTACTAATTGTACACTTGAAACGAAATGGTAAAAATTGTATCCATTCAACAGAAATAACGCTATTCAAAAAGTTTGCATAGAAATATGATTCACTTTGTTATACAGCAGAAACTAACACACTATTGTAAAGCAATTATACTCCAATAAAGATGTTAAAAATAAAAATAAATAAAACACAAATAAGAAAAAGATTTTTACACTAATTATTTGAAAGTATTCCATGATATATGTACTAGCAACAGGTCTATTCAGCCCAAACAGAATATTCCTAAAAAGCATTTATCTACTTTATGAACTATATATATGTCAAATAAATATTAAAGGCAAAAATGTGTTTCTTTAATGCTAGAAAATATTTTTGGCTTTTATTTTGTTATATAGTTTGGTTATCTCATAGGGCAACAGGGCCCATTTTCCCATGTGGGTAAGTTAAACACAGAGTTGTCTGATTTTTTTGTGTGATATTTACATGGGAACTTATTTATTTTGTTAAGGAGGCAATTGGAAGGAAGCCATCATTCAATGAGCATTGACTAATTCCCAGAAACTATGATAAATAGTCTTGTAAACTAAATATAATGTTCTGTCCTCTGCTTTGCCCATCAAGAACATTGGTAGCCAACCATTTATTTTGAGGGGCTTATAACATGGGGCCATTCACATGTTGCAGTTCAGTATAGAAAGAGGCAAAAACTCTCTGAAGGGCAATGATTCTGTTTTATGTATTTTAGATACAGCCAGTAAATCACATTAAAAAACAGCCTAGTGAAATAATATCAAGTCATTGTGAAGATTTAGATCTGTGAATCTATTATAGAAACATTTAAAAGATTAAAGCAAAATATATGTATAATAGAAATATATTAGATGCATTATATATATTTATGTAATTGATTTATTTTTATTCAGTAAAGACTTTAAAAATAGGTACTTTTCTCTGCGCTAATTTTTGGTAGAACTTGGAACTCTCTCATGTACTATATAATTAATGGGCAGAGGTGTTGTCATCTTATTTACTTATTTATCCCAAGTGTCTAGAAGTGTATCTGGCATATAGTGGACACCTGACATGTTTACTAAGCCAAATGAATGAACCATATAAACATATTTATTCAGTACCATGTGAGAAGAAAAAAGCATGTCACAAAATAATACTTGCTTTCAAAGTCGCTTTCTGTGGTTTTACATCCACATTATATATTACATATGTTTTAAACATATGTTCATTTAAAAGAAAAAAAAAAGGAAGAATATTTACCAAAGCATAAATAGGAATTTTTATCCCTTGGTAAATACATGATTGCATGCTTATATTTTCTTTTCTTTGGTTTACATTTTTTTAGTCATTGTTCAATTTCTTTTTGTAACCAGTATACATAAAAATGCATTACCTTTCATTCAATCAAATTAATTTTAATTTAAGAAGATGCAACACACTTCAGAAGCGTAATGTTTTTACGTTTCAGTTCTTTATTTAACTAACATTTAATCAATGGAGAAACAAAATTCTAATAAGACTTTCTGATTCCCAAACTTACTTCTTTCCTCTGTGTCATGCATCTTGAATGTCAGTGATAAAATATATATATATATGAGAAATATTATATATTTATGAGAAATAAATTTTGTAGTAGAAAGTTATGAGTGCAAGATTCTTTTGTATATGATATTTTTAGAACCTCAGAGGAGTAAATAATTGTCAGGTGGATAGAAGCTACCATTTGTCAAAAATTTCATCTTTTTTTCACTGACAACAACCCTCTAAAACATCCTTATTTTAGAGAAAATGGAAGTTTGGAGCTGCCAAATCATTTGGTCCATGGAGGTCACTGAGTACCTGTGTGAGATGAAGCTGGCAAAGTAGAATTAAGCTTAAATGGTGAAGCACTTCTTTTGACATCCTATAAGTTTGGAATTTAGCCTGTTGACAATGTAGACTCAATAGAATTTTTGTTGTGTTCTACTTTGTTGTTTTTAAAAAGAGCAGCGCTATCTAACCAAGAGGAAAAAAAGAGTAAACATATTATACATCTTTCTTAAATATACTTGTCCTTTATAAGATATATTGAGACTGCTATTCATTTTATTCCCTACATCGATTTTTCTTGTTTCATATTTTACAACACATATGTCAGTAGGTAAGGAGAGGCATATTCAGCTAAGTGTACGTTTAGACTCTTGGAAAGCCAAAGTTCCTTTCTATGGTATATATAAGCTATTGTGTTACTGAATAATGTCAACAACCAGAATTTTTAAAGCTTTTCACCACAAATTTAGGGATGGCATTTACATATATATCCTAATGTTCACAGCAGCACTATTTACAATAGCCAAGATATGGAAGCAACCTAAGTGTCCATCAACAGATGAATGGATAAAGAAGTTGTGGTCTATATACACAATGGAATATTACTCAGCTATAAAAAAAATTGAAATTTTTCCATGTGTGACCATATGGATGAAACTGGAGAGTATTTTGCTTAGTGAAATAAGTCAAACAGAGAAAGAAAAATACTGTATGTTTTCACTTATATGTTGGATCTAGAAAATAGAACAAATGAGAGGTCTGAGGGGAGAGACAAAATAGGTGAAGGGGATTAAGCGGCACAAACTACTAGGTGTAAAATAAATAAGTTATAAGACGTAATGTTCCGCACAGGGAATAGAGTCCATATTTTATAGTAACTTCATATGGAGTAGAATCGATAAAAATATTTTATAAAAATATTGAATTATTACTCTTATTAACAACAGGGGAGGACTAATTTCAGGGGCCTGCCCTCGGCTGAAGTAAGGCTGCCTTACTTAGAGGTACCACAGAAGTGAGGGCAGAGGTGTCTGTTGATTTAACTCAGAGTTGTAATGATTTAACCAAATACCATGCTGCTGGGTCTCACTGCTGCTCCCAAATCTTATTCCTCCATAGTAGCATTACAGCAGTGAGAGAAAATTACCTCTTCAGACACATCATGTGCTCTTGTGAAGTCCTGTCATGAATATGCACGATTTTGAAAAACAAAATGATTTCACTGTTGTAATGTTTGGAATATTTATAATATCATCTCTACCACTACTTAGATTAGGTCAACAGACAAGTGAATTCAAATCTTACTATTATGGCCCCTCCATTTAGATCCAGTGAATTCTCAAATCTTTATTTCTCAGGAAATAGCTATTGTATGTGTTGTTACCTACTGGATAAAGCCTATTGTTAAATTAAACAATGAGGCCGTTAGACTCTTAAGGATTAGGGATCTGTTAAACCTGATGTCATGGAGCCTGCTGTCATGGAAATAGCTCCATTTCTTCAAGGTGTTCCACTTTCTTTGTAATCTGATTTTTTTTTTAATTTTTGAATTTTATTTTATTTATTTTTTCATACAGCAGGTTCTTATTACTTATCCATTTTATACATATTAGTGTATACATGTCAGTCCCAATCTCCCAGTTCATCACCTGTGCATGTGCACACCCACACACACACCCACACACACACATACACACACACACACACACGCCTGTAATCTGATTTTATCAAGGAAGCGGCAGTCAGAGCACGGAGAAGCTATCTTCCCAGGTTCTCGTACTAGTAATTACTTAAACATGGCAAGGTAAGCATGCTTGCTCTCCCATACTGCATTTTTGTTTCTACAAGTAAGGCTAGAATTAGACAGCGTTATTGAAGTGATTTTTTTTTTAATGTGAAATGTTACAGACATATAAAAAAGTATTTCCTCCCCCTGAAACAACCCCCTGAACTTTATTTGGTATTAATAAGTCTCAGGCATATGACTGTACAGAGAATTGTTTGACATGTTTCTAAACTTTCTATCAAATTGTACCTAACCAAGATCACTTCTCTGTAGTCTTTATTACCCAGAAGCATGTCTCCTATCTCTATCACTAATTGACTGTATATCTTCACATTAGATATTTAACTTGTTTGGGTTGTGATTTCCTTTAATAACATGAAAAACATGATAATTAAAATGATATGAATAACAACAACAACAAAGGGTGGCTTTATTGTCTTAGTTGCCTGTAAGCAGAATAAAACCTAAGCGTGAAATACCTCAAGGTTTAGAAATTGAAACTTTAGGACAACCAATCACAGACAGCCAACCAAGAGGCTTTCTCAAATAATGCAATTGCTTCAACTACAGCCAAATAATCTTTTTGCTTTGCTTCCTTTTAGTTTGCTTGTTTATTTTTTAATTTAATTTTTATTTTATATTGGAGTATAGTTGATTTACAATGTTGTGTTTATTTCAGGTGTACAGGAAAGTGATTCAGTTATACACATACAAATATCCATTCTTTTTCAGATTCTTTTTCCCAAATACGTTATTACAGAGCATTGAGTAGAGTTCCCTGTGCTACACTGTGACTGTCTTTCCCAAGTTCCTGTGGGTGGAACCTCCCAACCACTTCCAATTTTGTGTTACCCAATTAGAATCAAATTTTGCTCAAATAAACTAAAAAATGTAATATGTTTCAGTGTATCTTTTAACATTATTAATTTTATATGAAAGCAGCTGTCCAAAATTCATCAGCTATTTCCCCTATGTTGGTGATTCTTGGGGGATGAACATTGGCTATCCTTAGAATTATTTTTGTATTCTTACACGGTACATTCACACGGTTTAATGTTGTATGTTGCATTTGTTCATGTTCTGTCCTTTTCATCTAAATATTCTGTTCAATTCTGTTAGGGAAATTATGTTTTAAGGAATATTTTTCCTATTTTTCTCTCCCATTTGTTCATTTCTTTTTGTGAGGATCCACAAGCAGTTTTATGTCAATTCTACTTTTGCCTGTGACAAATACATTTCATTTTCTTCACATAATTTAAATTCTGTTACTTTCCAATTAAAAAGGCTCATT
Organism: Phocoena sinus; assembly: GCF_008692025.1. Taxonomy (NCBI): domain Eukaryota; kingdom Metazoa; phylum Chordata; class Mammalia; order Artiodactyla; family Phocoenidae; genus Phocoena; species Phocoena sinus. Next base: position 10,335,764 of record NC_045776.1, on the reverse strand, counting down.
ATTCTCAACTCCTCCATCCTATGTTTACAAGAGTGCCTCACTGTATTGTACTGTAGTCATTTTAGTGCCAATTTTACTTTTATTCCACATTTCTGTCTTCAGTTATGCCAGTTCACTTTTTATATCTATCTGTTATCTTAAAATCCTTTGAAATTTTATTGTTCTTTTGAGCTCTCGATTGAAAGACAAACATGTTTTATAACTTTTAAAATTTTATTCTGTTTCACTTCTCTATTGGCATAGCTATTTAGGGACACTTGTTTGTTGCCTTCCTTTTGTCTTTCATGCTCTGTATTTACATTTTTGTTTACTGCAGTTTGTTTTTTAACTCCATGCTTTTTATTTAATATTGCAATTTTTCAGAGTAGAATTTTTTTCTTTGAATATAACTTCCTGATGGTAGTCATTGTGCCTACTTGAATTTTGGTATGTTTTCTCCAAACATATTCTTCACAACATACATCTGTGTATGTTTTAACTAGGTTGCCAGAAGTTTACCTGGTTCCCAATGCATGGGTGATAATTTGCCATTTATTTCTCTTGAGCTCTCCAGAAGTCTCTTTCTTGATTTTTTTAAAAATCTAAGCTAATTTAATTTTATTTTATAAAAAGAACACTGGAGTCGAATAAAGAAGACCATGGTGAGTGCTGTAGTTCTATCACAATCAACATTTTTTATTATAGACAAACTGACCATTTACAGAATAAGTTTGGGCCATTAAAAATTGGAAAAATAAATGTATTCAATATGGAGAGTTGTGATGTAATTACAATAAATTTAGTATGATAATCTTAAAAATCAAAGAGCTGGGGATTGTAGTGAAAAATTAAATATCCAACCATTTGTTGGTTATTCACTCTGAGTCAGTCTCAATGATAGGTATTGTGACAAATAGAAAGGTAAATGAGACAGTCTCTGCACACAACTGAAACCCAAGGGTGCCATGATATGGAAGATACAGGCTCTATTCCCCCAGCCACTGTGAATTTCTGTGGCTGACAGCTCACAGTTGAGCTCCTGTCTAGACAACAAAGGGAGCCATTTCACACAAATCTGCAACTCCCTCACCAGGGAAGTCAGCGTCCACTGATTGGTCTTTGCGGGAGTACAAAGGCCACTGCCACCAGGTAGAAAGCTTCCTAAAAGCCATCCAGCTACAGAGGGAGCTCCTGGCCAGTTACCTTTGTTTAACCTACTCCTTCTGTCAAACTCTGCTTCCCTCATTCTCTTAGATTTTTTTTTTCCTAAGAGCACTGACAGAGCAACTTCCTGCGTACACACCTCCATTTCTGTTTCTTGAGAAACCAACCTAAAAAAGTATGAGATACCTATAAACAACAACCTGCTACCAGACGAACTGGGGATCAGGCAAGGGGAAAGTGATGTGTGTGCTGAAAATAAAGCTGGTATTGTTCATACATCCCACAGTATGCGTATTGTGAAATCCCACCACTGACACTAGCTAACCATCCAGAATAAAACATGCCCCAAGTCATTTGGAAATTTGGATTTCAGCAATGCTGCTGTTTATTTTCCTTTTCTTGGCGGTGGGGTCAAGTAGACAGAAGAATGTACGTTGCAATTCTTGCTTCATTAAGCACTGTCATATTTTGTCCTTGAATTGCCATTACCTACTGTTATTCAATTTTATATTATTTATTTATTATTTGCTTTACTAATTCAATAGACAGGCAAGGCCCATTAAGCAAAGCAATAAATTAAAATTACCAAGAAATTACACTGGACCTATTTACACTTCTCTAACCAGGCAGCCAATCTCCCTAAATTTATCCCTGTGATAACTAATCCTTCAAATGTGTTGGTGTGTAAGTATTTAACTAAACAAAGTCCACTTGGCACTTGGATAATGTGGGGTTAGGGTCACCAACCATCTGCACAGTCAAAAATCCGTCTATAGCTTTACAGTTAGCCCTCTGTATAAGCGTTTCCTCTATATCCATGGTTTTCATCCATGCATTCAACCAACCACAGATCATGTAGTATTGTGATACACATTTATTGAAAAAATTTTGTGTATAAGTGTACCCACAAAGTTCAAATCTGTGTTGTTCAAAGGTCAGCTATATTAGTTTTACTCATTTTTAAATTTACTTACTATTTTAAAAAGGCATTTCTGAGAGGGCAGACAACAGAAGCAGGAAGAACTACAATCTTGCAGCCTGTGGAAATAAAACCACATTCAGAGAAAGGTAGACAAGATGAAAAGGCAGAGGGCTATGTACCAGATGAAGGAACAAGATAAAACCCTAGAAAAACAACTAAATGAAGTAGAGATAGGCAACCTTCCAGAAAAAGAATTCAGAATACTGATAGTGAAGATGATCCAGGACCTCAGAAAAAGAATGGAGGCAAACATCAAGAAGATGCAAGAAGTGTTTAACAAAGACCGAGAAGAATTAAAGAAGAAACAAACAGAGATGAACAATACAATAACTGAAATGAAAACTACACTACAAAGAATAAATAGCAGAATAACTGAGGCAGAAGCATGGATAAATGACCTGGAAGACAGAATGGTGGAATTCACTGCTGCGGAACAGACTAAAGAAAAAGAATGAAAAGAAATGAAGACAGGCTAAGAGACCTCTGGGGCAACATTAAATGCAACAACATTAGCATTATAGGGTTCCCAGTAGGAGAAGAGAGAGAGAAGGGACCAGAGGAAATATTTGAAGAGATTATACTTGAAAACTTCCATAAAATGAGAAAGGAAATAGCCACCCAAGTCCAGGAAGCGCAGCAAGTCCCATACAGGATAAACCCAAGGAGAAACACACCATGACACACAGTAATCAAATAAGCAAAAGTTAAAGACAAAGAAAAATTATTGAAAGCAGCAAAGGAAAAATGACAAATAATATACAAGGGAACTCCCATAAGGTTAACAGCTGATTGCTCAGCAGAAACTCTACAAACAAGAAGGGAGTGACATGACATACTTAAAGTGATGAAAGGGAAGAACCTACAACCAAGATTACACTACCCAGTAAGGATCTCATTCAGATTCTATGGAGAAATCAAAAGATTTACAGAGAAGCAAAAGCTAAGAGAATTCAGCACCACCAAACCAGCTCTACAACAAATGCTAAAGGAACTTCTCTAAGTGGGAAACACAAGAAAAGAAAAGGATCTACAGAAACAAACCCAAAACAATTAAGAAAATGGCCATAGGAACATACATATTGATAGTTACCTTAAACATGAATGGATTAAATGCTCCAACCAAAAGACACAGGCTTGCTGAATGGATACAAACACAAGACCCATTTATATGCTTTTCACAAGACAGCAACTTCAGACCTAGGGACACATACAGACTGAAAGTGAGGGGATGGAAAAAGATATTCCATGCAAATGGAAATGAAAAGAAAGCTGGAGTAGCAATATTCATATCAGATAAAATAGACTTGAAAATAAAGAATATTACAAGAGACAAGGAAGGATGCTACATAATGATCAAGGGATCAATCCAAGAAGAAGATATAACAATTATAAATAAGTATGAACCCAATATAGGAGCACCTCAATACATAAGGCAACTGCTAACAGCTATAAAGGAGGAAATCGACAGTAATACAATAATAATGGTGGACTTTAAAACCTCACTTATACCAGTGGAAAGATCACCCAAAATGAAAAAAAAATAAGGAAACAGAAGCTTTAAATGACACAACAGACCACATAGATTTAATTGATATTTATAGGACATTCCATCCAAAAACAGCAGATTACACTTTCTTCTCAAGTGCGCATGGAACATCGTCCAGGATAGATCACATCTTGGGTCAGAAATCAAGCCTCAGTAAATTTAAGGAAATTGAAATCATATAAAGCATCTTTTCTGACCACAATGCTATGAGATTAGAAATGAATTACAAGGAAGAAAACACAAACACATGGAGGCTAAACGCTATGCTATTAAATAACCAAGAGATCACTGAAGAAATCAAAGAGGAAATCAGAAAATACCTTGAGACAAATGACAATGAAAACACGACAATCCAAAACCTATGGGATGCAGCAAAAGCAGTTCTTTTATAGCTATACAAGCCTACCTCAAGAAACAAGAAAAATCTCAAAATAAAATCTAACCTCACACCTAAAGGAACTAGAGAAAGAAGAATAAACAAAACCCAAAGTTAGCAGAAGGAAACAAATCATAAAGATCAGAGCAAAAATAAATGAAATAGAAACAAAGAAAACAATAGTAAAGATCAATAAAACTAAAAGCTGGTTCTTTGAGAAGATAAACAAAATTGATAAACCATTAGCTAGACTCATCAAGAAAAAAGAGGGACAGGAGTCAAATCAATAAAATTAGAAATGAAAAGGAGAACTTACAACAGACACTGCAGAAACACAAAGCATCCTAAGGGACTACTACCAGCAACTCTATGCCAATAAAATGGACAAACTGAAAGAAATGGACAAATTCTTAGAAAGGTATAACCTTCCAAGACTGAACCAGGAAGAAATAGAAAATATGAACAGACCAATCACACGTAGTGAAATTGAAACTGTGATTAAAAATCTTCCAACAAACAAAAGTCCAGACCAGATGGCTTCACAGGTGAATTCTATGAAACATTTAGAGAATAGCTAACATCCATCCTTCTCAAACTCTTCCAAAAAAATTGCACAGGAAGGAACACTCTCAAACTCATTCTATGAGGCCACCATCACCCTGACACCAAAACAAGACAAAGATACTACAAAAAAAGAAAATTAAAGACCAATATCACAGATGAATATAGATGTAAAAATCCTCAACAAAATACTAGGAAACAGAATCCAACAATACATTAAAAGGATCATACACCATGATCAAGCGGGATTTATCCCAGGGATGCAAGGATTGTTCAGTATATGCAAATCAATCAATGTGATACACTATATTAACAAATTGAAGAATAAAAACCATATGATCATCCCAATAGATGCAGAAAAAGCTTTTGACAAAATTCAACACCCATTTATGATAAAAACTCTCCAGAAAGTGGGCATAGAGGGAACCTACCTCAACATAATAAAGGCCATATACGACAAACCCACAGCAAACTTCATTCTCAATGGTGAAAAACTGAAAGCATTTCCTCTAAGACCAGGAACGAGACAAGGATGTCCACTCTCACCACTATTATTCAACATAGTTTTGGAAGTCCTAGCCACGGCAATCAGAGAAGAAAAAGAAATAAAAGGAACACAAATTGTAAAAGAAGAAGTAAAACTGTCACTGTTTGCAGATGACATGATACTATACACAGGGAATCCTAAAGATGCCACCAGAAAACTACTAGAGCTAATCAATGAATTTGGTAAAGTTGCAAGATACAAAATTAATGCACAGAAATCTCTTGCATTCCTATACACTAATGATGAAAGATGTGAAAGAAAAATTAAGGAAACACTCCCATTCACCATTGCAACAAAAAGAATCAAACACCTAGGAATAAACCCACCAAGGGAGACAAAAGACCTGTATGCAGAAAACTATAAGACACTATTGAAAGAAATTAAAGATGATACCAACAGATGGAGAGATATACTATGTTCTTGCATTGGAAGAATCAATATTGTGAGAATGACTATACTCCCCAAAGCAATCTACAGATTCAATGCAATCCCTACCAAACTACCAATGGCATTTTTTACAGAACTAGAACAAAAAATCTTAAAATTTGTATGGAGACACAAAAGACCCCGAATAGCCAAAGCAACCTTGAGGGGAAAAAAAAGAAGCTGGAGGAATCAGACTCCCTGACTTCAGACTATACTACAAAGCTACAATAATCAAGACAATATGGTACTGGTACAAAAACAGAAACATAGATCAATGGAACAAGATAGAAAGCCCAGAGGTAAACCCACACACCTATGGTCAACTAATCTATGACAAAGGAGGCAAGGATATACAATGGAGAAAAGACAGTCTGTTCAGTAAGTGGTGCTGGGGAAATTGGATAGCTATGTGTAAAAGAATGAAATTAGAACACTTCCTAACACCATACACAAAAATAAACACAAAAGAGATTAGAGACCTAAATGTAAGACTGGACACTATAAAACTCTTAGAGGAAAACATAGGCAGAACACTTTTTGACATAAATCACAGCAAGATCTTTTTTGATCCACCTCCTAGAGTAATGGAAATAAAAGCAAAAATAAATAAATGGGACCTAATGAAACTTCAAAGCTTTTGCACAGCAAAGTAAATGATAAACAAAATGAAAAGACAGCCCTCAGACTGGGAGAAATTATTTGCAAATGAATCAATGGACAAAGGATTAATCTCCAAAATATATAAATAGCTCATGCAGCTCAATATTAAAAAAACAAAAACCCAATCCAAAAATGGGCAGAAGACCTAAATAGACATTTCTCCAAAGAAGACATACAGATGGCCAAGAAGCACATGAAAAGCTGTTCAACATCACTAATTATTAGAGAAATGCAAATCAAAACTACAATAAGGTATCACCTCACACCAGTTAGAATGGGCTTCATCAGAAAATCTACGAACAACAAATGTTGGAGAGTGTGTGGAGAAAAGGGAACCCTCTTGCAGTGTTGGTGGGAATGTAAACTGATACAGCCACTATGTAGAACAGTATGGAGGTTCCTTAAAAAACTAAAAATAGAATGACCATATGATACAGTAATCCCACTATTGGGCATATACCCAGAGAAAACCACAATTCAAAAAGACACATGCACCCCAATGTTCATTGCAGCACTATTTACAATAGCCAGGTCATGGAAGCAACTTAATGCCCATTGACAGATGAATGGATAAGGAAGTTGTGGTACATATATACAATGGAATATTACTCAGCCATAAAATGGAACATAACTGGGTCATTTATTGAGACGTGGATGGACCTAGAGACTGTCATTCAGAGTGAAGTAAGTCAGAAAGAGAAGAACAAATATCGTATATTAACGCATGTATGTGGAACCTAGAAAAATGGTACAAATGATGCAGTGTGCAGGGCAGAAATAGAGACACAGATGTAGAGAACAAACGTATGGACACCAAGGGGGGAAAACCGTGGTGGGGTGGGGATGATGGTGTGCTGAACTGGGCGATTGGGATTGACATGGATACACTGATGTGTATAAAATTGATGACTAATAAGAACCTGTTGTATAAAAAAATAAATAAAATTAAATTTAAAAATTTAATAAAAAAGTCATTGCCAATGTAGTCTTCTGTGACTGGTTTGTTACTAAATATTTTCTTACTGAAATCCATTCATTTCTTAATATGGCCCTGTATTAGGTTCAATTTCACTATTGTATAATTTTCCATGTGTGAATATAGCATATTTGATTAACTATCTTCTATTCAATGAATATTTAACTTGCTTCCAATTTTCTTCCCTTATTATCAACAGTGCTGCTTTGTACATTTTATATATTACTCCCATTGTACAATTTCAAAGGTATTTTCTTGGGTTACATACACTTATTTTACAAAATAAACCCAATTTGTTTTCCAAAGTTATCATACAAATTTACACTCCCACCAGCAATGTATATAAATTGCTATTTATTCACATTATTTTGAATGCTTGGTACATTTCTTTTCAAACACTTAGTATTATCAAACTGCATAATTTTTTCAACGCAACATGTACAAGATAGTATTTTAGTATCTTAAGTCATTTTGATTTTATATCCTTGGTTTTTTGAGAACCTCTTTTTATATCTTGTGCATATATATATTTTATAAGTATACAAATGTATATATATACCCAATTTACACATATAAAATTTATATATAATGGTTATATGTATATTTGCTATATATTAATCATATATATTTATATAAAATTTGATGAAGTCAGTTGGTGAAGCCATGTTGCACACACAAACACACACAGACATACATATACGATGAACTGACCCATTATTGTGTAGTGTTTAACTTTGCAGACTTTGGTGATAGATATAGGTTCAATAGACTCAATTTCTAATTCTATCTATTACTACAAGCATGGTTTCTTAATCTGCAAAATAGGATAATAATAATTACCTACATTATATGGGTTATGAAAGAATCAAATGATATCTGACCAGAAAGTAATTAATATATTAGTTAGAAAATGTAAATTAATCAGTGACATTGATTTTGATATTATTGATATTGCCATTTAATCTCTATACTACATATGTCATAAATTGAACTTACATGTCATGTACTTAAATTTTTTCCCATCTCCCTCATATTTTTTTAAATGATTTATTGGTTTTACTTTTAAAATGAAATATTTTACCTATGGGAAACTTATTCCAATATAGTTTTTTTTAATCCTACATTTCCATATAGATTTGAAACACCAGTACCACATTTTAAAAAGATACACAATACACAGCAGAATGGGTAGTTCTGCTTGGTGTGAAACACTGGGTTTTTTTCTATATCTAATTTTGGAAAGATTCAATTATGGGATATAGGAAGGGAATGAAAATGGCAGAGATTCGTTGTGTTTAAGAAACCCATGTTCCCAAGATGCAGGGGAGAATTGAGTCCATTATTTTGCAGCATTATTGAAAATTACTCCATTTCCCCTCTGGCTTGCGGAGCAGAGAAGAATTTGAGGCCATCTAGTTAACTATATGGCATTACTGATGTAATACATTCCATTGTAACCTTTCAGCCTAAAAGAAGTCATGTTTTTCAGTTTCTAACTTATTGCTAGGATCCAAACCCTTGTATAGGTCCAGGGTTTGATATATCTGGATAGACTGGTAATGTTTTCCTTTTAAAAGCTGTTTGTACTATTGAATCTGCTCAATTCTCTTTAGATAAAGTAAACATCAAAAGAGAGACATGTTCTAGCATTCTAGAAGCTCTGCTCATCTCAGTCATGTATGAATACAGTTTTAAAGAAGATGAAGAGAAACATAACCAATAAAGGCAGTTTAAGTAAACTATTAAAACATACTTTTCTATGAATTAAAACCTCAGTTTCCTCAATTTTAAATGAGTACATATATATTTATATAGAGTGTGTACAGAGATTAAGTGGGAAAAATATGCCAAATTTATAATAAACACACAACAAAGATTAGTCATTTTGTTAATCATCAAATTCTAGCAAGGAATATACATTTTAAATTATTTATGATCCCTAATGAATGATAAATAGTATATATCTTAGAGGTAGTTATAACAATCCCAAACCCTAAACCATACTGGGTAAAAACATGTTCGGTAATATGCCTGTGAATATGCATATTGCCCTTTTATTTGCTTTTTAAAATATGGAAATTAGTGTTTTATTTATTTATTTTTAACATCTTTTTTGGAGTATAAGTGCTTTATAGTGTTGTGTTACTTTCTGCTGTATAACAAAGTGAATCAGCTATATGCATACATATATCCCCATATCCCCTCCCTCCTGTGTCTCCCTCTCCCGTCCCTATACCACCCCTCTAGGTGGTCACACAGCACTGAGCTAATCTCCCTGTGCTATGCAGCTGCTTCCCACTAGCTATCTATTTTACATTTGGTAGCATGTATATGTTAATGCTACTCTCTCACTTCGTCCCCACTTACTTTTCTCCCTCCCCGTGTCTTCAAGTCCATTCTCTACGTCTGCATCTTTATTCCTGTCCTGTCCCTGGGTTCATCAGAACCATTTTCTTTTTAGATTCCATATATATATATGTTAGCATATGGTATTTGTTTTTCTCTTTCTGACTTACTTCACTCTGTATGACAGTCTCTAGGTCCATCCACCTCACTACAAATAACTCAATTTCATTCTTTTTTTATGGCTGAGTAATATTCCATTGTATATATGTGCCACATCTTCTTTATCCATTCATCTGTCAATGGACACTTAGGTTGCTTCCATGTCCTGGCTATTGTAAATAGAGCTGCAATGAACATTGTGGTACATAACTCTTTTTGAATTATGGTTTTCTCAGGGTATATGCCCAGTAATGGGATTGCTGAGTCATATGGTAGTTCTATTTTTAGATTTTTAAGGAATCTCCATACTGTTCTCCATAGTGGCTGTACCAACTTACATTCCCACCAAGAGTGCAAGAGGGTGCCCTTTTATTTTTAACATTTAAATTTTGGAAAATCCAAGGTAGAAATACACAGAAACAGTTGAAAGAGGAAGCGTAGATGATTGAATCAAGAGAGAACATAGGGGGCTTCCCTGGTGGCGCAGTGGTTGGGAGTCCGCCTGCCGATGCAGGGGACACGGGTTTGTGTCCCGGCCCGGGAAGATCCCACATGCCGTGGAGTGGCTGGGCCCGTGAGCCATGGCCGCTGAGCCTGCGCGTCCGGAGCCTGTGCTCCACAGTGGGAGAGGCCACAACAGTGAGAGGCCCGTGTACCACAAAAAAAAAAAAAAAAAAGAGAGAACATAATGTGATTCCTCATGTATCCATCATACAGTGACTGTAAAGTCAGGATGAAAAGGTAAAGAGAAGAGGGGATAAACAATATGGTGCATTCATCTCCCTATTCCCAGCACCTTAACATCCTGTTCGTCCTGTAGGGTTACTCTGATCTGTGTGACAATCTGCTTATTGTGAACTAAAGGGCCATCTGTGTCTGCCTTTGTTGTGGTCTCATTGCCTGCTTCAGTTCCTGGCAGGTGACAGGAGCTCAATTTCCTGAATGAGTGAATCTGAAAGTGACTAAGTGAGTAAATGGATAAATTAAAAGATATGTCAGCAGAAAAATCTCTTATTTAAGTTAATGTTAGAAGCTCTTATTTGATCTGGTAATGTGAGCAGTTTCCTTTGAATCTTTGCCCAAAGCCAACACAGCAAGCACAACGTGGAGAAAAGAGCGCAGCAGCCTAAGGGACTACAAACTGGGTTCAGGGCTGAAAGCATGTGACTGTTTTGAGTAAGAGTAAATTCACCCACAAGAAGAAAGCATGGAAGTAGCCCGGGGTGTCTGTGGTTTAAAACTATCGAACGCTGCCTCTCTTTAGAGACCAGATTCCACTCTTTTACCAAAACTACCAGATCACTCACTTTTAAAAATGAAATAATTATGTCTTAGATATGGGAGAAACACATTTTAAAATCTCAAATAAATTGTTTCACAGAATTCTTGCCTCTGCTTTTCCCTCTATAACTGACTTGAATTCTTACACGCTGTTTGCATTCACCATTTTACTTATTGGTTCTGTGTGATAAAGGAAAACAGATAGTTGAAAAAATATCCTGCATATATATTAAGGGAGATTGCACATGAAGGGAAAACATAAAGGTATTTATGTCCTTAGCTCCACTCGCAAAAGCACTGTAGCTGAAATGCCCATCATCAATCATTCCAGTCTTCATCCTTCTTGATCAACGAAATGTTTGATAAACCTCTCTTAAACACTCTTCTATATGCTGAATCCTGTACCATTATGTAAATTGCTAATAGTTACTTAGGTAATCATCTGTAAGCTTTTATGCCTCAGGACCTTTGCTCATACTATCATTTTCACTTGGAACAATCAACCCATCCCTACTGTCACACTCCAATCCATCATGCCAAGCTTCACTTAAAGTTCATCTAAAGTGAGGGCTCTCTGTTTGAATTCCTATTGTACTTTGCTTTCCTTTCATATGGACTTTTTAATATTTTGCCTTTATTTTTATTTACTTCTTGCTTTTCCTATTAGAGTTGTCCCTTGGTATACATGGGGGTTTGGTTCCAGGAGCCCCGCGGATACCAAAGTCAGCAGACGCTCAAGTCCCTTCTGTAAGGGGGCTACTAATACAGTCTACTCTCCATATGCAAGGGTTAAGCAACTGTGATTGGCTGAATCCACAGCTGTGGAACCCGTGCATACAGAGGGTCAACTGTATATACAATTTTAAGAAGTGTATTAGTATATTTACCTTTTTGCCTACCTCCACACTCAGAAACATAGTATTTTACGTAAGTAAATATTAAATAAGTATTGGTTGTTAGATTGCCATTATGATTTCATATTAGCAATAAATAATGGATACATGAGAGAGTGAGGCTTATGGTTGGTTTGGGTAGAAGGAGAAATCCCAAGGAAACATGGGATTATTAAATCAATTACAAGCCTGGATAACGGTTAGTTACTTAAAATAGATCTTTTGAAGAGGTATTTGAGGATAGTAGAACATGAAGAAAAACGACATGATATCCTATCCACAGTTAAAGTGATATGCAAGCAAAACTCATGCATTTAGACTGGGTCATTATAACCGAGTTCTGTCTTGTTCCTTTTAGAAGACAGAGTGTTAGCCATCCACAGGGGGGGAAGAAAAAAACATTGCAAGTATTAGTGAATGCACCGTATTGTTAAGGTAGACAATAAGAGAAATCAGCTGAAAGAAATGAGAGATTTCTAAAAGGTGCAGTTATCACCCTATCACATATTTTAACACACTTTCTGTTCTACTGAATATATCACTTTTTTATTTCCCTCAGTCTAGAATCTATTCAGAAGTATGTGTGTATATATATATATATATATATATATATATATATATATATATATATATCTCCTTGTCTTTATGTTTCCCCTTGAGAATTGATCATGTTTGGTAGCAAAAGGAAACCCTTATAGGCTATTCAGGAGCAAAACATTTTGTTTTTTAATAATTCTTTCTCAGTATAAAAACTATCAAAGGAATCAGCAGGCAACCTCTCCATGGCAATTAGTGAGATCCATTTGAATTGTATGCTTCCAAGAAGCACCTCTTGGGGCCACCCTCCACCGCCACGTCTCCCCTGGGTGAATTGTAGTGTCGGCCTTTGTCTAATGGAGCATGAACATAACATATGACAAAGCAATCAGGACACAACTGGAACAAGCTGGTTTGAAATAAAATTATAAACTTAGGCTGCAGTTGCTACTAAAGTACTACTATTTATTGTATGCAGCAGTTCGATGACCTAATGATGTGAATCCAGCTCAGCATTTGGACAGTTTTGGAAAGTGAAAGAATAATTCCCATTATTGAATGGGAATTATAGCGACAACACACAAGGTCAACAGCAACATGATCCAAAGTGTATGCGGAAGCTTTAGTTGCATCCATGGGGATAAACAAACAAAAGAAACATTAAGAGGCCTGAACTGGAAAGAGATTTAATTCTGGAGATAATAGAGTTAGTTTACTTTAGAGAAATAATGTGAGTGGTGATTTTTCATTTAAAACATGTGCTTGATGTTACTGATAATGATGGTTAAGTATATGTGGCTTCATAAGAAATACAGCATTCTTCAAATGGGTGAACCATTGATTCAACCAAAGAACACCCCCTCCTCCTCTCCCCTGAACTTCTGTTATTGACAATAGACCTTGGCCTTTTGGAAATTTTAACTCCCATTGGCTACATTCTCCTATTTTGTAACAGGGCAACATGAGTTACATACACATCAAGAACATGGGTCTGATGACACTGTGAATGTTTTTCATTAGAATTTTTTTTTCAGCAAAGACCACTGTTTTGTTAAAGGCTATGTTCTCAGAATAAAGCAAAAGTGCAGAAAATTGACATCTTTAAGTTAAGGAAATCATTTTCCTCACTAATGTTGCATAGACACAATTGGAATGATTCTATAAAAGTGTCAACAGGTTTGGCTGAGAAAACACACATTTTGATATTCTCTCTTGCAAAGTAATGATTTCAAAGGTTGTGGTATCATAGAATGAGGACTCTTTTTCAAAAATAATTCCTGGAATACCTAGGAAATCTTATTAATTTACACTTTTCATTATCGATATCCATCTGGTTTTAGAAAAGTTTATATGCTGTACGATGGTAGTATTTAGAAGTTTAGGCACCAGAATTTTACTGTCTCGGTGTATTCACTTGCCTAATATTTTGGAGCTATCACAAGAAGTCTGGATATTTAGTGTAACATGTACTAATAAGGATTCTGAGCAGTGTACTGAATCATTATTAAATTAAATTATGTTCAGTTTTAAAGGTAGAATGCAGATCATGTACTGTTTAATATGCTTTCTAATTATAACAAAAAATAAACCCAGGCAATTCTGTCACAATAAGCCCTAAGCTAGAATAACAGTTCATGAATTGTTAGTAGCAATCCATATTTTAGCAAAATAGTTTTGAAATAAACATACACTCCATGACCCATCTAAAATTTGGCTGGTTCACTTGTTCCCCCACTCTCTTATCTTCTTGGGAAGAAGACTTATACAAAATAACACTTTGGAGCTAATTAAAAATGGCTAGTCATTATTCTGGATGCCTCAACCTTAACTGATACTTGTATTCAATTAGAATTTCTATAAATTTTATCAAATAACATCTTTTGATTTTCCACTGTTAATCTCTCTATATCCCTACAACTGTGAGACTCAACTGCTTCCTCCCTATTTATTGATTGCCTGCAATGTGCAAAGCATCGTGCTACACATTGGATATGACTGGAAAGCCCTTCATGGAGTCTGGATGAAATTCTAACTTTGATAACTGCTACTTTCCTTCAATCTGATACCTTAAACTGTCCTGTTGATCATATCACACTAAAGTTTATGCCTTCACATTTCTGATAGAACTTACTTTTTAAAGTCATTAACAGTTGTAAAATTTAAAGTCACAGAATGGTGAATGTAGTAGTTAAATTTTATAGCTAGAATTTCTTTTTTAAAAAAATATGACTGCTTTATGGTGTACAAATTAGTCAAGATGGATTCTGATGTTCTCAGTTTAATGCAGTGGTTCACTGGTAATATAGGATTATTATTTCAGTCACAGTCTGGTTCAAAACTTCATTTCTTTCTGCTATAGCTGTCTCAAACAACTGAAGGAGTCACAACTGGGTTTGGAATATTTGGGAGGATTGGTGTCTAAGCTCTTTACTTGGATAAGTCTTATAAAAGTGTAGTGCATTCATATACTGTTCTTAGTGCTGCCACAGATGCCACTCTCTCCAGCATTTTTTGGGTCTCACAACTAAGGCTGAGCCAATTGCCTCTCTGATTAAAGTAGTTTTTGTTTGTTTCTTTCTTTCCCCAACTGCCCTCAGCAGTAGACAGTGTACTTCCTTCTCAATGTCGTCACAGTTTTTAACCAAGGGACTTACAAATGTAGCACTCCAGCTTTGTTCTCACCTCAGCTAATCTCCCATTCCCCATTCACAGTCCCAGTGAAGTTTCCATTTTTTCCAGATCCTCAGGAGCCATGAGGACTCTGAGGGTTCATGCTTACCGGTAAACGCTAGCTCAGTATTTTTGTTAATCTAAAAATATCTTTATTTTGCCTTTTTCCTTGAAAGATAATTTCACTTTGTATACATGCCAGAGTGACATATTTTTTTAAAGTTCTTGGTGTATTTTTTTCAGCTTTATTGAGGTATAATTGAGGTAAATAAAATTGCATACATTTAAAATATACAATGTGATGTTTTGACATATATACACTTTGAGAAATGACTACCACAATTAGGTTAATTAACATATTCATCACCCCACATAGTTACCAATTTTTTCAATGTGTCTGGTGAAAATTCTTAAGGTCTACTGTCCTAGCAAATTTTAAATATACAAACCTACAGTAGATACACAAAAGGTAGCAAAAAGGGAATCAAGGCATACCATTTTGGAAAATCATCTATTCACAAAGGAAGACAGCAAGAAACGAAGAAAGGAATAAGGGAAATACAAAACAGCCAGGAAGCAATTAATAATATGCCATTAGTAGATTCTTGCTTATCAATAATTACTTTAAATGTAAATGGATTAAATTCTCCAATCAAAAGGAATGGCATGGCAGACTGGTTAAAAAAATCTGAGACCCAACTAATGCTGTCTGTGAGAGACATTTCAGCTTTAAGGACACACATAGGCTTAAAGTGAAGAGGTAGAAAAAAGTTATTCCATGTATATGGAACCCAAAATAGAGCAAGCGTAGCTATACTTATGTCAGGCTGACATATATTTTTAATTAGCAAATTGAGAAAATTTCCTGCTTACTTCCTTCCTTCCATTGTTAAATTTCTTACTTCCATTGTTCCTATGAAAAAGTGTGTTGTTAGTATATATGTTATTTCTTTTAAATAATCTCTCAAATTTCTAGTGGTCATTAACCTCTTCTCTTTTGGTTTTGTGTTCTGAGATGGTAGTTTGATCTTTCTACTTTTTTCAGGCGGAGGGGTTGCTTTTAACATGCCTAACTGGTAATTCATTGAGCTTTGTTAATATGAGTATCATCTTTATTTAAATTAATTTTTGGATATTCTCATTTATTAGCCCTTAAAATATTGCCTCTTCTATTCTCTCTCTTTTCATCATCTGGAATTCAAGTAAGATATAAAGTCTTATTACCTTAACTATTATTTCTATTAATTTCTTATCCATATCCTCTGTGGCTTTTTCTCTTTGCCTTTAGGAAAAAAACAAAAACAAACACAAAAAAAATCTTAGTTTTACTTTTGCTTTACTAATTCTTTGTTTAGTTGTGTTTGTGTTTAATTTATTCTTAAACAATCCAGTTAATTTAAAATTTCAACAATTATGTATTTATTTCTAGAAGGTCTATTTGGTTGTATCTCAAAATATGCTTGATTATTTTTAATAACTCTTCTCTAACTGATAAGAGTTCTACTTTCACTTTGTTTTGATCTCTGAGGATTTCTTTCTTGCCAGTTCAACAATGAATGAAAATGTTTATCTTGAAAAAGATTTTACTTGCACTTTTATTAATTTTTTTAAGTGAGAAGATTGATCAGATTAGATTGCTTCCATAACGTTGATAAAATAATTTGCAGGGTTAATTTTACAGAATTTTCACTCAATAAATGAGTCTCATTCGGAGACCTTCATAAACTTCCCTGTGTAGAGCTTTCTTAATATGGGACATGGGGACTGGGATAGGGCAGGAGTTCAAAACCAGTTTTACATTTTTGTGACTTTGTGCACATAATGCCTGGTATCTTTCAGGTCTTGAGATAATTTATACTTACCCTGGTGGTTTGTTCTACAAGCAGGCTCTTTCCCTCAAGATTGGATAAGATTCAGTAAAATGGAAAAAGGACTCCCTGGTCATCCAGCCACACTTGGGTTCATACTGGGGCTTACCTTTGAAATTTTGTTATAAAATTCCTTTATTCTTGCTCAACAACTGAAATGTTCTGACCCCTGTGACCTGTCTACATGTGTATATCTTTTCAGGTAGAAAACTTAACTTGTTAACTTCAATTTCTTGAAATGTGTTAATGCCTCTGCATTTTGAATAAAAAAGTAGTAAAGGAAAGAAAAGAAGACCAAATATCATACACCATGAGCCTGCATTGGACCTACAAGGTCTCATGCTCTCATTCCCTTTGCCGCTTCCTCTCGGGCCTGGGCTATTTCTACTTGGAGTGGTAAAACAAGACATTAATGTGGACAAAATAATGGACTTAGAATGCTGTGGTTTTTGATCAATTTGGTCTGACTGGACAGCATTAAAAAGAGTTGTCTTGTATCTCACTGGAATTTTACCTTGAGCTTTTAGGCCAGTGTCTCTGTGAGAAACAACTGGCCTTTGTTTAAACTTGTGTTATCCCAAAGACCTCCAGGGAAATAACTTGGCTGCTCAAGAACAGAATTTGTAGTAACGGGAATCCTGTGAATTCAGCTTCTACTTTTCTGTCTCTGAATAACTAATGCAATACATTTTAAAAGCCATCTCACTGAAAATGTCAAGAGCTCACCTTGGGAAATCAGGGATAATGTCTGGTAATTTGTTTATCATGCTCCTTCCCATAAACATAGCCCCCATCGATTCAACATACCAAGCAGTTTTCCCTAATTTGAAATGAATAGAAAACAGATAATAAAAATTGATCCATCAGGTAAACACAACAGAACCACAGTTAGAGAAAGAAAGAATTATTGTAAAAGTTTGTCTCCCATTTTTAATTCAGTAAATTCCTTTTTCCCTAGGAGACAGCCATGCTATTACACAGTAAGGCATATTTTGATAAGGGTTTCATTGCAAAACTGAAGAGAAACAGAAGTCGCAGGAGATAGGATCGCTGGGTGCTGTAGTGGTCAGACTTGGGGGTATAATAGAATCACCTGGGGAGCTGTTCTAACAAAATACTGTTAGGTAGATCCTATCACCAGAGAACCTGTTTTAGTTTATCTTGGATGCTGATCTGAGACACCCAGAGGCATGAAAGCTCTAATATGCAGATAAGAGTGAGAAAAACTGATTGTGAATTCCTTGATCCTAGCCTCATATTTGGTGTGGAGTAAGTGCTCAATAAATGTGTAGTGTGAGCAAAATGAGTAAGTAACAGTGAAATTTGTTAACAAACTGACAAATGCTGACTATGGGTCAGAGTGAAAGCATAAAGCCCCTAGGGAGCTGCATACACAAGAGGAGTTATAGCTTTCCACAGGCTCTTTTCTAGGGTAATTCTGAGAAATACTGGGGACAGTGCTGCAGATGCGAGAAAGCATTCCACTCGATGTCCTGATGGAAGGGATAAGAAGAACTAACCCATGGGGGGGATGGGCAGCAATCTCTTTTGCCCACAGGGCACAGGTGAAGACCTACTGTAGCTAGGAAAAAGAGAAAGGGGGGAACCATTACAGATCCCCTACATATAAGAGTTACTTCACTGGGGGAGGGTTCAGATCACGGAGACCAGTCCTGAGATCAAGAAACACAATGGCTACAGAGGACAGAGGAGCCCTGAGAAAAGTCCTTCCCTATAAGCAGGCTAGCAACTGAGGAGTAACAAGCACCAACAGTCTACTGCTGAGACAGAAACAACTGCATAGAGAGAGACCCATTTTGAGGTGCCAGCATACAGAGAAGGACTACAGCAGGGGAAGGTCATTAAAAAAAAATTCTTCAGCAAACTAACCACAACCCTAAGGACAAGATAACAGTGGGGGAATTTGAAACAACAATGAAACCTACTCAATTCAATTCTTGGATAGGTTAAGTCAACACACCGCACTCACATACTAGCAGAATATGCATACACATTTCTAGTCATAAATACAAAGTAGAAATTTCACACTCAAATATGATCTGTTAAAACAATGATGGAGATTTAAAAATTTTTAAATATTTAAAAAATTTAAACATTTAAAAATAATTGTTGATTAATATGTTAAAGGCTCTAGTAGAAAAGGTATCCAGCATGCAAGAGCAGCTGGGGAACTTCAGAGAGAAATAGAAACTTTAAGAAAGAATCAAATGGAAATGCTAGAAGAATGGTAGCAGAGATTTAAAAAATGCTTTTGATGGGCTGATCAGTAGACTTGACACAGATGAAGAAAGAATCAGCGGTGATAGGTAGATAGAAATTACCCAAATTAAAGCACAAAGAGAAAAATAAAGTAAATATATAAATAAAATGTTAATATAGTATATATAATATATATAAATATGCAAGCAAACAAGATCACAGTCTCTAAGAACTGTGGAAACATTTCAAACAATTTAACATACTTGTCAATGCAATCCTAGAAGCAGAAGAGAGCATATAGTATAAAAAAAGGTTTGAGGACATTGTGTTGAAATATTTCTAAAAATAATGTATGAAAGCAAACCACGGATCCAGGAAGCTAAGTCAATTAAAGAGGATAAATATCAACCAACAAACAAATGTATACACATCATATTCACATTATTACATTATTGCATATTAAAGATAAAGAAAAAACCATGAAGGCAGCTTGAGAATAAAAAACATATTGCATAAAAAGGAAATACTGTTTAAATCATAAGATAATGGATTAACAGCTCCAAAATGCTGAAACAACAATAAAACTACTGCCAATACTGAATTCTATGTATAGTGAAAGTATTTCTCACCAAAAACGGAGAAAGGCTTTTCAGACAAACTAAAGCTGAGAGAAATCACTACCAAGATATCTGTACTACAAAAATGTTACAAGAAGGTCCTTAGGCAGAAGCAACAAACAGAAATGTGAACCTTTAAAAAGAAATGATGATCAAGAGAAATGATTAAAATAAAGGTAAATATAAAATATATTTTTCTATTTTTTAATCTCTCTAAATGAAAAATGAATGTTTAAAGCAATAATAGTACTGATGTGTTGCAGAGAATATATAAAAAGTAAAGTCTATAACAGGGATAGCACGAAAAACAGAGGGAAAAATTGGGAATATACGATTTATATATTATATATGAAGTGTAATATCCATTTCAATCTACACTTTGATAAATTACAGAAATATATTGTTAAGCCTAGATAAAGGGAACATAAAAGTAGTCAAGAAAAATCCATAAAAAGAAGAAAAAAGGACAAAAAATTGGATAAATAGTATATAGCTATATGTCAAATTTTAATACCAACTATTTTAAAAATTGCATTGAAGTTGCACTGAGAGTAAATGATCTATTCACATTAGACTGTATAAGAAAATAGGTCCTGGCTATATTCTGTCTACAAGAATCACACTTAAAATAATGTTACATACATTGGTTGAAAATAAAATTATTGAAAATATACATCATACAACACTAAGCAAGAGAAAGCTTCAGTGATGATAGTGAATCAGGAAAGGTAGACTCTAATCAGGAACACTACAGTGGGAAAAGTCTGTACACCTACAAAGAAAATCTCAGGTCCAGATAGCTTCTCTGATGAATACTCTCAAGTGTGTAAGCAAGAAATAATACCCATTATTAACAAAATTTTCAACAGAAGAACACTTTCCAACTAACTTAATGAGCCCAGGATTATCCTGAAACCAGACAAAGACAGAGACACATCTTTTCTCAGAAAACTCATCATAGCAAAAGGAAAAAACAAAAATCACATGAAGATTGAAAAGAAATAAAATTACCTCTGTTCTCAGACTACATGATTGTCCACATAGAAAATCTCAAATAATCTATTAAAATATTACTAAATCTAATAAATAAGTTTTAGGATTTTCATAGAATACAAAGTCAATATGCAAAATCTATTGTGTTGCTAGAAACTAGACTATTACAATTGAAATTTTTTTTTTTTTTTTTTTTTTTTTCTGTGCGCGGGCCTCTCACTGTTGTGGCCTCTCCCGTTGTGGAGCACAGGCTCCGGACGCACAAGCCCAGCGGCCATGGCTCACGGGCCCAGCCGCTCCGCGGCATGTGGGATCCTCACGGACCGGGGCACGAACCTGTGTCCCCTGCATCGGCAGGCGGACTCTCAACCACTGCGCCACCAGGGAAGCCCTGAAAATTTTTTTAAAAAAGAACATTTATAATAACATCAAGAACAAAAAAATATTATAAATCTAATAAAATATATATGTGTAGAGATTATATGGCAAAAACTGCAGGACAGTTTTGAAAGAAATATAAGAAACCTACACTAGATCAATGGGGCACCATTCTTTAAAAACAAAAACCAAAAAATAAAACCTTTCCTTCTACTTCATTCTCTATACCAAAAATTTTCTTGAATTTTATCACTAGGAAATTCTTGTAGGCATCAAAATGATATATAATTTAAAATAATTTAAAGGATTCCATCAATACTAGTGTTGGAGTCCACCCACAGAAGGCTTTAAAAATCCTTCTTATCATTTTTCTTCTGAATATGCCTTACAGAAGACACCTGCCTATATGTCTGACAATGCAATCTCCTCATTCAAAGCAAATTGGCACCCATTTGAAAAAAAGGTGGTTGCTAAAATGAGTTTTCCCCTCTAACAACTGATCAGTTTATTTTAGACAAAAATAAGTGTAAATCAAGCTATGCTCATATATTTCGAAACTTGTGTACAAAAAATAATCAGAACATGCATTGCTATATCTACTGCCACTGTAACTCCATTTCTTACACTCTGAAATACAGCTTCTATGAAGGAATAAATGTTTAATTCTTAGTTAAATGAACATTAATTATCCAACAGACTGAAAAGTTGTGGTTCCTACAGTGCTTGTATTTGTTCAATTTTATGTTACATAAAAGTCTTATTCCCTGAAAAAGTTTTTTTTAATTTTTACACACTCTCAGTATATTTATTTAAATGTTTAACCTATTTAAATGTGTTAACTTTTGTTATACAAATGTTGTTGTTTTAATTTTTCCCATAACATCACTACTCTTTTCTATTATTTTTCTCTTTTCTGTTGCTGTAGCCTAGTTTACAGCTCTTCATTACTTTTTTCTATGCATACTTATGATCAATTGAATCTTTAATATCAATCTATATTTTTCAAACTACCTATTTCTATTTAGTTTTTCTGTAAACATATATCCCAGCTGATCTCATTGAGAATATTTACATATTTAATTGACATATTTGACACACTTTAGATTGTCAAATTTACTGTGATGTTATTCAGTTTAATTTTTCATAGTAGTTATGCTCTCACCTTTCTAGTGGTTTCTTCTATTAGGTCATTCTGTTTTATGAGTATCAATTATCATTTTGGTAAAGTGTACACTTGTGATGCTCTAAAACTCAGGCCCTGGCTCTTTCCTGATGTGGCAAAAGGAGGTACTCAAGGATCTAGGCTGGATGGAGTTCTCCATCTCAGTAGGCTCCCCCTCCCACATACCAGGAGACTTTGCCTCAGAGAAGTTTCTTTCATTTCTGACAAAGCATGTCTCTAAGACAGTAGGGATACTTCACAAATTCTCAAATATTTAATAGGCTCCTCATATATTTGCTTCCAAATAGTTCCATGTGCTGCATCTTGTTTTCTGCCATTTCTAGATTGTTTAACAGTGTCCAGAATCTTTTATGTGCTCAATAATATTTGATGATTAGATGAAAGAACAAGCAAATACATGTTTTAAATGAAATAATTAATAACTCATTCTTGATAAATGGTACTGTAACAAGCATCCATTCCTTTTTTGTTCTTTAAATGCAGGGCTTTGTTGCATCTTTAAAATATCACAAATAGATCTTAAGAACCATCTGGCTTCTTGTTTTTTCCATAGCTGGACAATTCTTAGATATTATTCATCAGCCTGTTGAACTGTTCCTTTTCCAGAATTATAGATACAATCCAAATTTTTTTAACTATTGTGTTTTGCTGAATCAAAGCATCTGGGTATGACACATTTTCAATGTGTTTCCTTCAAGAATGAACTCATCTTTTGGGGTTTGAGATACTGAACAACAGATGACTGGTGCCATCCAAACATTGTGATTGTATTTTTTACCCAATAAATTTCAGATGTGAACAAGAGACCCATCCTCCAGAATAAAAACATTGATGGGAAGTGAGCATATGTAGACCTCAGCTTGTAAAGGAAGCCCAGTGTAAAGGAAGCCCAGTATATGTCTATGGAGGGTCAAAACCATAGCCAGTTCCTTTCTATTTCCCCATCACTTGTCAACCTGGAATCTATTTTTCTTTCTAAGGAGACTTTTTTATGTTGATGTGATTGAAGTCCTCTGGGGTCCTTCATAATTACTGTGTGTCTCTTCTGAGCGATGTCGACATTCTCTGGAATGTCAATAATCTGATTGCTGAGAACGGTTTTCATTCTTGCAGGAAGCGGATTTCTCTTAGCATTCACCTGTTACATACAAGTGACTGATAGATTTAAATTTTGGTGGCCCTGCCTATAATCACACCCTTTAATTAGCACTTGTTTGTTGCAAAATGCAAAACAAATAGGAGTGTTGGTGTTGACCTCTCAAAGACAGTACAGGATCTGAACCAAATACATCTCACTATTATAGAAGGGGGTGACGTGAGTTATATGAGTTAGCTGAGATAATAATTCAAATTCATTCCAGAAGTTGTTTGGTACACCTTAAGGACTGATGCCTTACACAGTTGCTTAGCTGGCTGTTTCTTACATAAGCTTTGATAATGACTAGAAAGTAAGTAAGGTATTAATGTGTGGTTAAGCCATAGGTAGCCATGATACAATGTGAAGAGTAGTAAAATAAATGCTCCAAGTGGCATGAAAGCACAGTGGAGGAATATGTTAGTTTGGAATAGATTTTTATAATACATAGCTCTGTGAAATCTTTCTTTTAGTGAATAATATGCTTTTAAAGAATCTCCCCACCTGTCCCCCCCCCCACCTCCTCCCACTCACTTTGTTCTGCCAGGTCCTCCTTCTCGGCTACTGAATTAACATTATATCTTTACTACACACACACACACACACACACACACACACACACACACACACACACAGATGCTTATCTTGTTTCTTCTTATAAGAGCTAAGGTTTTGTCAGTTCAAGTTAGACAGTAAAAGCCTAAAATGCTTTTCTTAAATATATCTATTGTTGTTTGCTTCTGAATGTAAGTTAGGTATTGAGTATTACTTCCTCATTAAAATGTGATTAACTTAAAAATAAAGTTAAAATAAAGGCTTAAAAATAAACCCTTTCCTGATCTGATGATATATTTATGCCACAACCTTTTATTTCTCAAGAAATAAAAAAGGTGCAGAGGAACCAAGATGGCAGAGTAGAAGGACGTGCTCTAATACCCTCTTGTGAGAACACCATAATCACAACTAGCTGCTGGACAAACATCGACAGGAAGACACTGGAAGTCACAAAAAAAGATACCCCACATCCAAACACAAAGGAGAAACCACAATGAGACAGCAGGAGGGGCGCAATCACAGTAAAATCAAATCCCATAACCGGTGGGTGGGTGACTCACAGACTGGAGAAGACTTATACCACAGAAGTCCACCCACTGGAGTGAAGGTTCTGAGCCCCACGTCAGGCTTCCCAACCTGAGAGTCCGGCAACGGGAGGAGGAATTCCTAGAGAATCAGACTTTGAAGCCTAGTGGGAATTCACTGCAGGACTTTGACAGGACTGGGGGAAACACAGACTCCACTCTTGGAGGGCACACACAAAGCATTGGGACCCAGGGGAAGGAGCAGTGGCCCCAGGGGAGACTGAACCAGACCCACCTGCTAGTGTTGGAGGGTCTCCTTCAGAGTCAGAGGTGGCTGTGGCTCACTGTGGGGACAAGGACACTGGCAGCAGAAGTTCTGGGAAGTACTCCTTGGCGTGAGCCCTTCCAGAGTCTGTCAATAACCCCACCAAACAGCCCACATGGGCTCCAGTGTTGGGTTGCCTCAGGCCAAACAACCAACAGGGAGGGAACCCAGCCCCACCCATCAACAGTCAAGTGGATTAAAGTTTTACTGAGCTCTGCTCACCAGAACAATAGTCAACTCTACCCACCACCAGTCCCTCCCATCAAGCCTCTTAGAAAGCCTCATCCACCAGAGGGAAGACAACAGAAGCAAGAAGAACTACAATCCTGCAGCCTGTGGAAACAACTAAATGAAGTGGAGATAGGCAACCTTCCAGAAAAAGAATTCAGAATAGTGATGATGATCCAGGATCTCAGAAAAAGAATGGAGGCAAATATCGAGAAGATGTAACAAAAGTTTAACAAAGACCTAGAAGAATTAAAGAAGAAACAAACAGAGATGAACAATACAATAACTGAAATGAAAACTACACTAGAAGGAATCAATAGAAGAATAACTGAGGCAGAACAGCAGATAAGTGACCTGGAAGACAGAATGGTGGAATTCACTGCTGTGGAACAGACTAGAGAAAAAGAATGAAAAGAAACGAAGACAGGCTAAGAGACCTCTGGGGCAACATTAAATGCAACAACATTCGCATTATAGGGGTCCCAGAAGGAGAAGAGAGAGAGAAGGGACCAGAGAAAATATTTGAAGAGATTATAGTCAAAAACTTCCCTAACATGAGAAAGGAAATAGCCACCCAAGTCCAGGAAATGCAGCGAGTCCCATACAGGATAAACCCAAGGAGAAACACACTGAGACACATAGTAATCAAACTGGCAAATATTAAGGACAAAGAAAAATTATTATGAAATTATTATGAAAGCAGCAAGGGAAAAATGACAAATAACATACAAGGGAACTCCCATAAGGTTAACAGCTGATTTCTCAGCAGAAACTCTACAAGCCAGAAGGGAGTGGCATGGCATACTTAAAGTGATGAAAGGGAAGACCCTACAACCAAGATTACACTACCCAGCAAGGATCTCATTCAGATTCTATGGAGAAATCAAAAGATTTACAGAGAAGCAAAAGCTAAGAGAATTCAGCACCACCAAACCAGCTCTACAACAAATGCTAAAGAAACTTCTCTAAGTGGGAAACACAAGAAAAGAAAAGGACCTACAAAAACAAACCCAAAACAATTAAGAAAATGGTCATAGGAACATACATATTGATAATTACCTTAAATGTGAATGGATTAAATGCCCCAACCAAAAGTCACAGGTTTGCTGAATGGACACAAAAACAAGACCCATCTATATGCTGTCTACAAGAGACCCACTTCAGACCTAGGGACACATACAGACTGAAAGTGAGGGGATGGAAAAAGATATTCCATGCAAATGGAAATCAAGAGAAAGCTGGAGTAGCTATAGGCATATCAGATAAAATAGACTTTAAAATAAACAATGTTACAAGAGACAAGGAAGGACACTACATAATGATCAGGGGATCAACCCAAAAGAAGATATAACAATTGTAAACATTCATGGACCCAACATAGGAGCACCTCAATACATAAGGGAGGTGCTAACAGCTATAAAAGAGGAAATCGACAGTAACACAGTAATAGTGGGGGACTTTAACACCTCACTCACACCAATGGACAGAACATC
Organism: Phocoena sinus; assembly: GCF_008692025.1. NCBI lineage: Eukaryota > Metazoa > Chordata > Mammalia > Artiodactyla > Phocoenidae > Phocoena > Phocoena sinus. Next base: position 10,309,142 of record NC_045776.1, on the reverse strand, counting down.
CAGACAGAAAATTAATAAGGAAACACAAGCTTCAAATGACACAATGGACCAGATAGATTTAATTGATATTTATAGGACATTCCATCCAAAAACAGCAGATTACACTTTCTTCTCAAGTGCACATGTAACATCCTCCAGGATAGATCACATCTTGGGTCAGAAATCAAGCCTCAGTAAATTTAAGGAAATTGAAATCATATAAAGCATCTTTTCTGACCACAATGCTATGAGATTAGAAATGAATTACAAGGAAAAAAACACAAACACATGGAGGCTAAATGCTATGCTATTAAATAACCAAGAGATCACTGAAGAAATCAAAGAGGAAATCAGAAAATACCTTGAGACAAATGACAATGAAAACACGACAATCCAAAACCTATGGGATGCAGCAAAAGCAGTTCTTTTATAGCTATACAAGCCTACCTCAAGAAACAAGAAAAATCTCAAAATAAAACCTAACCTCACACCTAAAGGAACTAGAGAAAGAAGAACAAACAAAACCCAAAGTTAGCAGAAGGAAACAAATCATAAACATCAGAGCAGAAATAAATGAAATAGAATCAAAGAAAACAATAGCAAAGATCAATAAAACTAAAAGCTGGTTCTTTGAGAAGATAAACAAAATTGATAAACCATTAGCTAGACTCATCAAGAAAAAAGAGAGACAGGAGTCAAATCAATAATATTAGACATGAAAAAGGAGAACTTACAACAGACACTGCAGAAACACAAAGCATCCTAAGGAACTACGACCAGCAACTCTATGCCAATAAGATGGACAACCTGGAAGAAATGGACAAATTCTTAGAAAGGTATAAACTTCCAAGACTGAACCAGGAAGAAATAGATAATATGAACAGACCAATCGCAAGTAATGAAATTGAAACTGTGATTAAAAATCTTCCAACAAACAAAAGTCCAGACCAGATGGCTTCACAGGTGAATTCTATGAAACATTTAGAGAATAGCTAAAACCCATCCTTCTCAAACTCTTCCAAAAAATTTCACAGGAAGGAACACTCCCAAACTCATTCTATGAGGTCACCATCACTCTGATACCAAAACCAGACAAAGATACTACAAAAAAAGAAAATTACAGACCAATATCACTGATGAACATAGATGCAAAAATCCTCAAAAAAATACTAGGAAACACAAATCAACAACACATTAAAAGGATCATACACCACGATCAAGTGGGATTTATCCCAGGGATGCAAGGATTCTTCAATATATGCAAATCAATCAATGTGATACACTATTTTAACAAAATGAAGAATAAAAACTATATGATCATCTCAATAGATGCAGAAAAAGCTTTTCACAAAATTCAACACCCATTTATGATAAAAACTCTCCAGAAAGTGGGCATAGAGGGAACCTACCTCAACATAATAAAGGCCATATACGACAAACCCACAGCAAACTTCATTCTCAATGGTGAAAAACTGAAAGCATTTCCTCTAAGATCAGGAACGAGACAAGGATGCCCACTCTCACCACTATTATTCAACATAGTTTTGGAAGTCCTAGCCATGGCAATCAGAGAAGAAAAAGAAATACAAACTGTAAAAGAAGAAATAAAACTGTCACTGTTTGCAGATGACACGATACTATACATAGAGAATCCTAAAAATGTCACCCGAAAACTACTAGAGCTAGTAAATGAATTTGGTAACGTTGCAGGATACAAAATTAATGCACAGAACTCTCTTGCATTCCTTTACAACAATGATGAAAAATATGAAAGAGAAATTATGGTAATACTCCCATTTACCAATGCAACAAAAAGAATCAAATACCTAGGAATAAACCTACCTAGGGAGAACAAAGACCTGTATGCACAAAACTATAAGGCACTGATGAAAGAAACTAAAGATGACACTAATAGATGGAGAGATATACCATGTTCTTGCATTGGAAGAATGAATATTGTGAAAATTACTATACTATCCAAAGCAATCTACAGATTCAGTGCAAGCCCTATCTATTTACCAATGACATTTTTTATGGAACTAGAACAAAAAATCTTAAAATTTGTATGGAGACAAAAAAGACCCTGAATAACCAAAGCAGTCTTGTGGGAAAAAAACGGAGCTGGAGGAATCAGACTCCCTGACTTCAGACTATACTACAAAGCTACAGTAATCAAGACAATATGGTACTGGCACAAAAACAGAACCATAGATCAAAGGAACAAGATAGAAAGTCCAGAGGGAAACCCACGCACCTATGGTCAACTAATCTATGACAAAGGAGGCAAGGATATACAATGGAGAAAAAACAGTTTGTTCAATAAGTGGTGCTGGGAAAATTGGACAGCTACATGTAAAAGAATGAAATTAGAACACTCCCTAACACTATACACAAAAAGAAACTCAAAATGGATTCGAGTTCTAAATGTAAGACTGGACACTATAAAACTCTTAGAGGAAAACATAGGCAGAACACTCTTTGACATAAATCACAGCAAGATCTTTTTTGATCCACCTCCTAGAGTAATGGAAATAAAAACATAAATAAACAAATGGGACCTAATGAAACTTCAAAGCTTTTGCACAGCAAAGGAAACCATAAACAAGATGAAAAGACAACCCTCAGAATGGGAGAAAATATTTGCAAACAAATCAACGGACAAAGGATTAATCTCCCAAATATATAAACAGCTCATGCAGCTCAATATTAAAGAAACAAACAACCCAATCCAAAAGTGGGCAGAAGACCTAAATAGACTTTTCTCCAAAGAAGACATACAGATGGCCAAGAAGCACATGAAAAGCTGCTCAACATCACTAATTATTAGAGAAATGCAAATCAAAACTACAATGAGGTATCACCTCACACTAGTTAGAATGGGCATCATCAGAAAATCTACAAACAACAAATGCTGGAGAGGGTGTGGAGAAAAGGGAACCCTCTTGCACTGTTGATGGGAATGTAAGTTGATACAGCCACTATGGAGAACAGTATGGAGGTTCCTTAAAAAACTAAAAATAGAATTACCATATGATCCAGCAATCCCACTACTGGGCATATACCCAGAGAAAACCTTAATTCAAAAAGAGTCATGTACCACAATGTTCATTGCAGCTCTATTTACAATAGCCAGGTCATGGAAGCAACCTAAATGTCCATCGACAGATGAATGGATAAAGAAGTTGTGGTATATATACACAATGGAATATTACTCAGCCATATAAAGGAACGAAATTGAGTCATTTGTTGAGACATGGATGGATCTAGAGACTGTCATACAGAGTGAAGTAAGTCAGAAAGAGAGAAACAAATATCGTATATTAACGCATGTATGTGGAACCTAGAAAAATGGTACAGATGAATCAGTTTGCAGGGCAGAAGTTGAGACACAGATGAAGAGAACAAACATATGGACACCAAGGGGAGGAAACCGCGGTGGGGTGGGGATGGTGGTGTGCTGAATTGGGCAATTGGGATTGATGTGTATACACTAATGTGTATAAAATTGATGACTAATAAGAACCTGCAGTACAAACAAACAAAAACAACTAATACTGTACTTTCTTTGGGTTATTTGCATGGAAATACGTTAATATAAATTTTTCAGACATTACATGAAATTTCTAAAAATCTTATATGTTCTGGTATAATGTTATAAGTCATAATTCTAGTTATTACTTTAAAGTGTATATCTCAGAAATAACTAAATTTCCTTGTCAATTGCATTATTATGAACTTTCATCAAATCTTTAACCATGGTCATTTTTAAGTCTTTTGTCATTTACAGACAGTTCCGGGTACACTCTGATGCTTTTGCAAAAATGTTCCTATAAAAGGTTTTCATCTTCAAGGAATTCATGGAAAAGATTCTCAGAAGTACAGATTTCTGGTAACTGACTATACTGCTGAACTGAATAAATAAGCATTTTCAGAACTCTAATGGAAAACTAATGAATTCATAAAAGTGTTTACAAAAGATCAAGATGAAAAAATATTTAATTACATGGGACTGTGTGAACTGATGAGGATGATTATAATTTTTGTGACTTTCTGTTCGAATAAAAACAAGTCCCACAAGAAAAAAATAAATTAAAAAAAACCTTTGTTGTACTGACAACATACATTTTAGTGTAGGCTGACAAAAAACATGCAAGCCCAAATAATCACATTAAAGCCATCTTATATCAGAAGAAATGTACATTAATTTTTGGAAATAATTTCTCATGTAACTCTAATTCCTAAAGAATTTTTGGAAAATACATTAAATTATAAATTATAAGTGCTTGTTAAAGATGTTACTTTATGTCTCAGAATATTCTGGTGTTGACAGTTTTAAGAAAATCATTTTTCCAGGCTTAGTAGAAATATGTAAGTAGTCAAATAGGCCATGATACATCATGTATCACTGGGGAGAAAGAAGAAAAATTATCAAAGTTTAGAATTCCTCAAGTCTGGTAGAAATGAAGCTACTAACTGTGACAAGTCTCTGCCTTTTCTGCTGCTCAGTATATAGCTGAGAATTGGGAATTATGCTTGGTAATAAGCTCTTAAGCTTATCTGTAGTGTGGATAAAAGTTCTTACTTGGAAAAGTGATGTTCATTCAACTAGAGCTGATTTTAAACGGATAGAATATAGGCCAGCAGATTTCTGTGACATACTCATAACCTTTCTGTAAATGTGCTGCCTTTATTTTTTATATCAAATGAATACTGGGGTTTCAAAAGGTATTATTCATAAATAGGATATAGTTCCTCAAAGGGGAAAAAAACTAGCCCATAACATACTGACCCTTGGGAAATAAAACACCAAATCATTTCTCCTTTGGAAGAAGTTCTCCTTTGGAACTCCAAAGGAAGCCTATATCTTTTCATCAGTCACTTTTTCAAAGGAAGAATCACTTGAGTTTCACCATCTATCTGTACGTATTAGGTTGTCAATTTGGTTTGAGTTTTCATCAGAGTTGGGTTAACAGCTGGAAGGAAGAGTTGTCTAATCCAAACATTCACCAGGGGGCCATGAGAAAAATCTGTTACATCTGACATAGGACAATGGTACTTGTTCAAGAAGAGACTTTGAACACTTGTAACGGAAAGGCTACTTTTTGTAAAAATTGTTCAGATAATTCTCACAAATGTAGAATTGAAAATTCTATTTAATTGAAAAAGAAGTCTAATTTAGTAAAGGAGAAATCTTTTCTATATCTATTCATATTATTAATTAAGGGAGTCTTATAAATTAAGTAATTACTACAAGGCCCCAAAGGAAAATATAGTAAGAATCCAAAAACTATCAATGCCAGAATCTAATGCAAAATAATAATTCTACATAATAAAATATACATATTATTCCTAGGTTTGTTAGAGCAAATGACAGAAAAAGGGTTTGAGGATTACTATGTCACAAGTGATATATATCTTTAAAAGAAAGAGTTGAACTGAATATGATAAAATATTAATGTTTACTAATTTGGCAGATGGCAATACAAAGGTCTACTACAATTCATTTCTGGGTTTTTCTATATGTTTTAATATTTAATAATATTTAATATTTTGTAGTTTTCTTTAGTAAAAAAATAATGACAATTTTGTAAGAGAAAGCAGGTCTTTATTAATGATGTCATGAAAAATAATTTTGATAAAGCCATAATATTTGTGTGGTTCAATGTAGATCAGAAATTATTTCCTATTAGTTTGACTTTTTCATAAAAACCTAATAAAATACTGCACCATCACGATGAAGAAAAATAAATAAGCATATCCTGTTTAGAGTTAGAACAAGAAACTGCCTATGTAAAGAGTAATCAGAAAAAAAAATAGTATATCTGTTTCATTGATTTTTCAAGGAATGTTGTATATTTACAGATTGAAAATCTTGGGTCAAACAGTGTACAAGTTAATGGATTAGAGTTATATAAAGCACAATTCATAAGCTTATTTATATTTTGTTACACCAGTCCCGTGTTGTATTGGAAAAATGAAGTGCTTATGTGTGAATCCTACATTACTATTGACCTTAGGTAGCTCCTTGAGAGACAGAGGTCTTTCATCCTCATCTTGTATTACTCATTGGATACTAAAGAAAGTATTACTCCATCTCTTTACCACACAAGCTATTAAATTTAAACCACAAGTTATGCAATACATAACTTTCTCTTTTAATAGTGAATACATTCATATGTATATGTTCTCTTCTAAGTTCATGTGTTCAATATCTCATAAGTCAACTTGACCTCCAGCTTGCTATGCCAATGTAAATAGTCCTTCTGACAATTGCTGTTAGCGTCATATGGTGACTGGAAATTGTCCTCACTCTCACATTCACCAAGCATTAGGTGTAGAAATCATATGTTTTTCTGGTCCTGTTTGAACAGATTGAACTGTGTTTCTTGATAGAGATGTTTCAATTACTTTTCCTGTGTGACTACTCCTCAAAATTTAAATTCACTTATCTATCAGGATGCATCGAACAGAGATTTGAAACATGTTCATGAAATACTCTGAGCAGTTACACATAAGAAACTACCAAACTGCTCTAATGTGTCTTCTCACAGCCCTTTCAGGAATATTTCATTCATAACAGCAAAGTCTTCTTCTTTTGCAACATACAAAAGCTTCCAGATACATATCTCTGTACAAAAATGTGTCACAGGCAATGTTTACAACACAGAAAGAGTCAATAACTATATTACTTGGCATCCTGTTGTGGCTCCCTATACAAACAATACAATCAAAGCACACTGTCTTTTCTTTTTTTTTCTTTAAAAATTTTTTTTAACATCTTTATTGGAGTATAATTGCTTTACAATGGTGTGTTAGTTTCTGCTGTATAACAAAGTGAATCAGCTATACGTATACATATATCCCCATATCCCCCCCCTCTTGCGTCTCCCTCCCGCCCTCCCTATCCCACCCCTCTAGGTGGTCACAAAGCACGGAGGTGATATCCCTGTGCGATGCAGCTGCTTCCCACTAGCTATCTAGTTTACATTTGGTAGTGTATATATGAGAGCATTTCAAATTGTAGAAAATAATGAATGTAATTGCATTATTCAATTATTTGTAAATGTTCACTTATCTATGTAATGTTTTCATTACAGACCTGCAGGAGGAGGCAACAGGGAGAGCGACTAATCTGACTGATGAGAAGAGTTGGAGGTTAACATTCAGGGTATTGTTTCACATTCAGGTGGGACAATAGATCAGAGGTGACTCTATGTGGTCTAGGCTTATACGTATTGCTTTCTTTTGGATCTTCTTTGATCAGTAACATGAAGTTGTTCCCCTTCTCTAGGCAAAGGCTGTTTCTACTGTCTAAACATCTTGCAATTTTTCTATCTTTGACTAGATGGCCAAGTCATTTTGACCCTGATGAGTTCGTTTGCTAATCTGTGATTGAGGAATAGTATCTCCACCCTGTTTTGTCAGAGCTTAAAATTTCACTAGTGTATATTTTCTGAGACATTCATGAATATATTAGTTTAGAAGAAGAAAAACAGTTGGTATGAAATGGAACAATCAGAAAATGAGAGTTCATGATAATTACAATATCATTGCTAAAATAATTCTTTTTAAAGATGAAGTCCAAGAAGTCGAGAATATTTTCAAAACAAAGAACAACTTAAAACATGTTAGAAAACATTATATAAACATTTTAAAAATATGGAAGATCAGAGAGTTCTAGCATCCATTTAACAATTCAGAAAAGGCAAAGAAAATAGAAAAAAAAATTTTTAGAGATTTCGAAAGCCAAAAGTGATGATGATTTCCTAAAGCTGCAAAAATGTGTCTGACTGTTGACTTTAGAGAAATATGAGTGGGAAAAAAATGCAGAAAGAAAAGTTTTCTCTGAAATCATCGGAACAGCAATTTTACTGAAAGTAAGGTTAAATTCCAAAGATATGGAGAGATGATGGATGGATAGATAGGTAGATAGAGAGAAAAAGTTTTCTGCTCACCAGGAATCTGACTGATATCAGGATTATCAAGTATAAAACTGCATGCTAAAATAGAGATAATAAAGATGGGTTTCTAATATTCTAAAAATTAAACTTAGAACTACTTTTCAAACTAGCCGTCAAGTATAAAAGGTTTAACAAAAATATATTATAAGGACTCTGTGTAACCTATATGAAGCCCATATACATGTACACATACATTTATTTAATCTATGATACAACCAAAAATAATCAAAGAAAAGAAGTTGAGTCAGCTTCAAAAAAGACAATGAACTGATTTACGGGTGAAACGAAGAGACAATCTAGTAGAGTAGATGCATAGGAGGATATCCACAAAAATTCCTATAAAAACAACAACACTGTGTTCACAAGTAACATGATAGGATGCTAGATCTAAGAGATGGATGGGAGAAGTTCACATTTCTTTTGTTAAAATTTATTATTTTTATGTTTATTTTTTTACTATTGGAGTATAATTGCTTTACAGTGGTGTGTTAGTTTCTGCTTTATAACAAAGTGAATCAGCTATACATATACATATATCCTCATGTCTCCTCCCTCTTGTGTCTCATTTCCACCCTCCCTATCCCACTGAGCAGAGGTAGTTTATCTAAAGTCAGCTCCCTTCTCACCACTGCGAACTTCAAATTTTATGCTCTGCTCAGCCAGATGGCTGTTGAGACTTGGAGGCAATGGTTGCAGTTGCAGCTTTTAATCTGCTGAGGAAATCGTAGGAGAGGGATGCTGGACCCTGTTCTCTGTGAGCTGACAGTCTCCTGTTTAGCAGCATCAGAGCACAGTCCCAAGGACAGAGGGAAGTGTAGCCCAGGACTTGGGGATTCTTTTGACCCAAAGAGGCAATATTCTATCTGTCCTAGACTGTAGACCTGCCATGTCTGTCTGAATTCTCAAATTTCTCTAGTGAATCAAACAGATATGTAGCATCATCTCTGTCCTTTAGATACTGAACAGGCAGGAAGGGTTTACAGCAAAGGAGCTTATGACAGGACATGACAGCCCCCAAATTATCCTCTTGTCTTTTCATCACTACAGAATGCCTGATATTAAAAACTGTCCAACGATCAGACATACTACCTGAACCATCAGACCAAATGACCTAACAGAGGACCTGTATCAATACCTGAACATAAAGGAAACAAGAATGAGAGGATCCCATTGATTTCAAAAAGAAATTAAATAACTTATTTGTGAACTTAAAATATGATTTTTTAGTAAAAAATATCATTTGATGAATAGGTATCAAAATTAATGGTTTGAAAGGTCAAGCACAGGTTAAAAATAGGAAAGACTAAAAATAAAAAATACACAATCTCCACGATAGATGTAGAACTACTCAGGTTATCTCATAATGAGTGACTACTGGTAGTTCTGTCTTTCAAGAAATCTTTCAATTTTATCTAAGTTATTACATATGTAGATATATAGTTGTTTATAATATTTTCTTATTTTATTATCTGTAGAATCTGTTCTGACATTACCTCTCTCATTCTTAATACTGGTAATTTGTGTAATCTTTTTTTCTGACTGGTCTGGCTAGAAGTTTATCAATTTTATTTGATCTCAAAGAACCAACTTTTGATTTCATTATAATTTTCTCTATCATTTTTCTGTTTTCTATTCATTGATTTTGCTCTGATCCTTATTGTTTTTCCAATTTATTTGGGTTTAATTTTCTCTTTCTTTTCTAGTTTATTAAGGTCAAAGTTGGGGTCAAATAATTAAGGAATTTCTTCTTTTTTAATATCAAAATTTGGCATATTGTGCTCTCTTCCTTCAACTTAAAATGATTTCTAATTTTTATTTTGATTTCTTCATTGAAACATCAAATTTCCTATTGATCACATGATGAAATTTTCATCTCAAACATTTTATTTTTCATCTCTAGAAGTTTGATTTCTATCACTTTAAAATTTTCTTGACTATTAATTCTAACACCTGTGATCATTCTAGATTGACTTTGATTTATTATTTTATATTAGAATTATGGTGTTTATTATTGTGTTATTTTATATTCTAGTAAATTTAAACTAGGTGCCAGTCATTATGATTGCTGTTAGTGTCATATCTAAAAATTCTTTGCCTAACTCAAGGTCATAATCACTTTCTCGTATTTTTTTTTTTAGAGTATTTATAGAATTAGATTTTGTAGTTAGGTCTATGATTGATTAGGATTTAGATTGTGCATATGGTGCAAGGTATGGGTTAAAGTTCTTTTTTTTCTTCTTTTGAATGTTTGATTGTTCCACTTTCATTTCTTGGATAGACTATTCTTTCTGTACTAAATATCTTTGTAACTTTGCAATACATGTTTAATAAACATTTTAACATCCTTGCCTGCTAATTCTAAAATCTGAGTCAATTCTTGAATGGTTTCAATTGATTTATTATCCTCCTCAGTATAAGTAGTTTTTTTTTGTTTTTGTTTTTTTTTTTGCTTACCTTATAATTTTAATTGGATGTCAGATAGTGTGAGTTTTATCTTGGTGAGTTCTACATATTTTTGGTTTCCACAAATATGATTGAGCTGTTTTCTGGGATGCAGTTAAGTTACTTCAAAATAGCTTGATCTTTTCAGGTCTTTTCTTTTTGTAAGATTTAGGCAGATTTGGAGCACTGCCCATTTTGGGCCTAATTATCCCACACTACTGAGGCAAGGGCCTTATGTATAGTTCATACTATGACCTATAATGCTTGAGGTTCTCCAGTCTGACTGGTGGGAATAGGTATTATTTTCAACCCTGTGTGAGTGAGTGTCAGACAATATTTCCAATAATCTTTTTGGGTGAGTCTTCCCTCAGTAGTGGGTAGTTACTATACATGTAGGGGCCGTTCAATATTCAGCTGAAAACTTGAGGGGAATCCTCTGTATATCTCTGGAGTCCTCTCTCTGTGCATTTTTGTTCTCTAGGTAATTCGACCTGCAAACTCTAGTTACATTTGCCCCCTTCATTTCTCAGCTCCATCTACTCAAATCAGGTAGTCCAGCATTCTGCTCTGGGCCCCCATCCTATAGCCCATGCTGGAAACTCCCTCAAGGCTTTAGCCTAGGAAATCATAGATATATCTTTAGTCTGGGGAATATATAGACTGTGTCCCTTTCTCAGGCATCGGTCTACCTCACTGACTTGTTTCCACTGTTGTAAAAATCTTTATTCCATATAATTTGTTTACTTTTTTTAATGGCTTTGGTGGGAAGGTAAATCTTGTCTCCGAAACTCTATTTTGATGAGCAAGCAAAAGACATGATTTTTTTTTTTTTTTTTTTGCGGTACGCGGGCCTCTCACTGTTGTGGCCTCTCCCATTGCAGAGCACAGGCTCCAAACGCGCAGGCTCAGCGGCCAAGGCTCGTGGGCGCAACCGCTCCGCGGCATGTGGGATCCTCCCGGACCGGGGCACGAACGCGTGTCCCCTGCATCGGCAGGCGGACTGTCAACCATTGTGCCACCAAGGGAAACCCAAGACATGACATTTTTCATAATAATACAATTCAATACAGGGATGAATGGGAATTGTTGAAAAGGAAACAATAAAAAAGATAATTACATTGATAATTTTTGTTTCACAGCAAAAACGAACCTAGCAGGGAATGTGGTTTTATGGAAATTTGCTTGTTTGTTCTTTAATTTATAACAGAGTTTCTTGGACTTAATCTGTCATCCTCTTATCTGTTTTATATTTTCGACAAATATTCATGTCAACACAATGGATATAGTTTATATGATCTTGAACGTGAGCTTCACTGTACTATAAGTTATTCTTTAAAGGGCACTTAAAATTATCTTGTTGCAATTTTACTATGTGTGTGACTATTCCCTGCTAAAGTTCAACTATAATATCTTACTCATTTCTTTGTTTCCAACATTATTTCTCCATAAATATGTTTATGCCGCCAACATTCCTAATTTTACTCCACATGTATGTTATCGAACATATGAAAATAATAAAAATGTGAAAACTGCTTAAAATATATATTTATTAATATAAAATATAATATAATTATTTCCCATTAATCAAAATATGTGCACTGGTAAACCAGCAGTAAATAAAAGTGTTCAAGTTCTAGTGATTCTAGGAACCTGAAACTGAGCTAAATCCATATTATAATATTAAAATTCATAATTCAAAGGGTTACTAGAAGCAAGGGTAGACAAAAAGTACAATAAGATTTCCAAAAGAAAACTAGTCTGTGGGAGAAATTAAGTATGTTTTTGTTTAAAACACCAAAAATACATTTTAAAGCCTCTAAAATTTATTTACGATAACAAAGCATGTATTAATATCTCCTATTCATGGTCAGAAATTTAACTAGAGCAGAAAATAGTGATAGAGAAATGTTTTGAAAAAGTTAAAATGATTCATATGACCTCTTGTGAATTGCACGTAATGATAACAATAAGTACCTGACCTGGACTACAGTTAGTTCTGCTTAAATTCTGTTAGACTGTCTTTCTGAAAGAATTAGTTTCTGCATGTTGTTCAGATAATAGGTAGATTCAAGTGGAGAAACACATGGGATGTGCAGTGAAGATATTTTACACCTCAGATATTCAGATGCATGACTGATGGACCTCTGGTCACACTGTAGAATAAACTATTTATTACATGTACTGTCTAAATTATTATGACAGCATGGGCAAAGATTTAGAAATGCAGTACGGTACAGCAGCCTGCTTTCTACAGTGAAGGCAAAAGCATGTGGAGGAAGAAAATTTCCTTAAACAATTTATGGTAAATTTTCATTCAATGCATTACCAGAAAAATGCATATCAATTTTCAGGATAGATTTATCAGCTTTTTAGAGATCACAAGAATCTCTAAAATATATGAATGTTTTTATATAGTAATTTCGGTCCCTCGCTGAAATTCTTCCCACACATCCTTCCCAGCCTTCTTAGTTCATTTTTTTCTCTTATTTTCCTTATTGTGAAATTCCAGGAATGAAAAAAATGTTATAACCTGGAATCCCTGTAGCTTTCTCAAGCATCATGTTCTATAGTTCATTTTTAACATTTGGCCCTTAAATTTCCAATATATTTTTGTAGATATACCAAACCTTTGAAAGAGCAAATCATGCTTCATGTAACCAAGGAAGTGACTTTAATGGGTTAACAACATATTACTAAAGCCAAATTATCAAGAGCACTTTATACTAAATTAGAACAACTGAAAATTATCCGGAACACCCTGCAGGATCAAAACACAAGCATAAAAACAGATCTGTGACTAAAAAAGTATATTTTAATATGATATTAAATAGAGATTAGCAGGTATTTCTTACAGCAACAGGAGAGGTGGACTGAAAGGGTGGAGAGTCTGCAGGTAGGGAGAATACCTACGTAATAAGTAATATTACGAATACTGCGTAATATTACTTATATAAAGAACCTGAAAAAAAAAGTCAAATTCATAGAAACAGAGACTAGAAGGGTGGTAGCCAGGGGTTGGGAGGTTGGGGAAACAGGGAGAAGCTGGTGAAGAGGTAAAAACATTCACTTATCAGATAAATAATGTTTGAAAGTCTAATATATAACTTGGTGACTATAGTTGATAATACTGTATTATGTAATTTGACATTAGCTGAGAGAGAAGAACTTGTGTTCTCACACACACACAAAAAAGCTATATATGTGAGGAGTGGATGTGTTAATTAAATCAGTGATGAGAATCCTTTCAACAACGTATACGTATATCAAAGCATCATGTTGTACACCTTAAATATATTATAATTTTATTTGTTAATTATGCTTAATAAAACTGAAAAAATAAAAGCATTTAAGTTAAAGCACAGTTATTTGACTTCAAAACTCTTGCATTGTCTTTTTTTCCCCAGCTTTATTGAGGTATAATTGACAAATTAAAAATGGTATATATTTAAGGTGTACAATGTGATGATTTATAATAGTATACATATTTTAATGAAAGGATTACCGCAATCAAGTTAATTACCACATCTATCACCTCACATAGTTACTTTTTTTTGTACCCTTGCAATGTATATCTGTGAGTTTGGGAGGGAAGTACTATGCATTTACATAGAAAATTATGCAAAATGACTACATGTAATCTTCTGAGTTGTTGCAGTTCAAATGTCAGTAAAGATTTCTGTTTTGATTCTACTTAAAGAAGTCACTTTATCAAAAACCCCAAAAGTTAATCTAGGCTTAGACACATTCATTGTAACATCAGAAAATCAACATTAAAAAGAAAATATTAAAAACTGCCAGTCAGAAAATAAATGTTTCTTCCAAAGTACCAACATTTAAACTAACAGCACTTTTTGCCTTACCTAAAAAGTCATTGTTTATATTAGTTGGGATAAACTAATATCACCAAATAACTCGCAAGTCTCAGTAACCTAACAAAATCAACTTCTGTTTTTTGCCCATAATAAATTCCAACGCAGTTTCAGCATATAGCTTTCCTTAGAATCAGAGACCCCGTCTCCCTCCACGTTGGTACCCCTGAGACCATGGAGGTTGCCCATGGGAACCTCTGTGTCCAGACAGTGGATGAGGTAAGGGACAGCGTGGAGTCCCCACACCCACCCTTTACTGTCTCACTTTTATCCACATTGTATTCACAAACACCAGCCACTGTGCATCTCCTAAGTGACAGGCTGAGCTAAGCCTAGCTGTGTTCCCAGGGAGAAGGGGAGAATCCATGCACTTTATGAGAATTGGCAGTCTCTCTACATTATTAGAAGCAAGCAAGGAAAAATCAGTCCATCAAACAAGAGTGAGAGTGAAAATATGTAACTATTCACCTGAAAACAAAATAAACACTAGGAGAGAATAGCATCCCCAGGCAGTTATTGAAAGAACTACTAAAGAATCTATGACAAAAAGAAAGATATGTTCTAATGTTTCAATATACATTATCATAGTGTGAAGTATAAAGTAACATAATACACCTATATGCATATATATGCTAGTTTTTCTTTTAGATTATGTGTTATGTTTTGTAATTTTATTTTTTACTGAGAGATGGTTCTTGTTTTTTTCTTTTTACTGACAAGTGTTCCATTACACATATGAATAATAGCAACTTTCTTATTGTCGCTGTTGTTGTTTTGTTTTGGATTTTTAGTTTTAGTTGTGTATTACTAATATTGGAGCTTTAATCAGAGGCTATATCCTATTTGATGAAACTACCTAAAGCCTTACCCAAGTTGATTTTACAGCTTGCAGGATTCTGTTATGTTACCTATACCCAAAGTCATAATGCAATCTTTTTTTCTACACTAATATTTCCGTGATAGTAGGTCATGATTTTCCCCAGATCTCCTCCTGAAAATTGATACAAATACAGAATTTTATCAGGTGAGTCGCTGATTTTTCTAACAAGGGCCTTTCTTCACTCTAGCATGGGCCCTAAAGTCCTTATGCAAATGAAAATACTTCTTGAATTTATGTGTCTCTAAAATGCTTCTGTCAATGGCAGGGAAGACATATCTCTGCCATCCAAAGATCTTATTTCTGCTTATTTAGTTTGAAATCTTGGGGAAGCTTATTTAATTTACTAAGATGAATGACTCAGTCCCCCCTAAAACTTATGTTAATAGGTATATGATTGATATCCCAGGCTTTATGATTCACCGTTTCCCATATATGTGATGCCAGAACAAAATACACACTGCTAACATGAGCAGAGCTAGGCACCTGAGAGATCCCTGTAGTCTGTAGCAGAGATGACTATAATACTCCATCAAAAAGTTCAAAATTCGGGCTTCCCTGGTGGCACAGTGGTTGGGAGTCCGCCTGCCGATGCAGGGGATGCGGGTTCGTGCCCCAGTCCGGGAGGATCCCACATGCTGCGGAATGGCTGGGCCCATGGGCCATGGCCGCTGGGCCTGCGCGTCCAGAGCCTGTGCTCCGCAGCGGAAGAGGCCACAGCAGTGAGAGCCCCGCTTACCGCAAAAAAAAAAAAAAATAAAATAAAATAAAAAAAGTTCAGAATTCCCAAGAAGTTTCCTTTCATCTATTATTAGAATTTTTCTGCCCAGTATACCATATATTGCATATGAAGCCCATTTAGTTGACAATTTATTGGGCAATAATCTAAAAATTATTTGTTTACCATATTTCATCAACTCCATGTTACCACTCACTGTAATTTGTGTTAATATGTCATATACAAGATCGGATTATAATTATAATTCTAAGCTGTTGATTGTGAGACATTTCTTGATTACTGACATGCAAATTTGTGAAAAATATGTATGTTAATTAACATCAATATAAAATTTTTTGAGCCACCAGTCAGACAAGCTCGCTGTTCTTCAATGAAATAATGGAAAGAATTGATTTTGCGACAGATTTTTCATCATTAATTTATTGTGAATATTATATGAAATCTAAAGCTATAAGTTCAGCTGCATACTGTCATGTATCATACAGCTGGGACTCAGGGGACCAGATTTCCAGCTGGACCTGTTGATTGGCTCTTTGGGCAATACTGTAACAATAAATATCCAGACTTCAGAGAGTTCAACTGGGCACGTAGGTTTTTTTATTTTTATTTTTATTTTTTGGCCGCACCATGCAGCTTACGGAGCTTTTATTTCCCGGACCAGGGATTGAACCTGGGCCCTCAGCAGTGAGAGCACGGAGTCCTAACCGCTGGACCGTCGGGGAATTCCCTGTAGGTTCATTAGCTGTGCCTCCACAATTAACTGGTCTGTAATCTCATATAGTAAATGTCCAGTGCTGGCAAAAATGGATTATCAACATTTTTTTAGGAACTTCAAGTACACATTCAAAGAAAGCTAAGGAGAACTTAACAGTACGATGTGCTTCCACTTTGATGGATGGTCTTTAGTGTAAGATACTACCTCCAAAGTGCCATGTGATTCTCTTTAAATAAAAGTTTATAAATTTGCCTGGTTTATTTGTCTTGTGCATTCAGTCACATGTAACAATAGAGTTACTCAGGGAAATCTTGGGACAATAGAGTTCCAAGGGACAGTAAAATATTTATTTACAGGCCACTGAGAAATAGCATATTTCAGTGCTATTTTTAGGGTTGGTAAGCAATCAAGTCAATATGTAATTGCTTTTAAACCCTTATGTCTGGAAGTAGAAAAACTCCAGAGTAGGGATCAGTCCATGATGAGGTGTTACCAATAAAAGTGTATTTGGGTGTAAAGTAAACATTTTTTCTGCAGAAAATGACTTCAAGTTAAAAAAGGAAATTCAAATTATTTAATTTGAATTAAACTATATAAATAAAAAATACACAAAATGTAGAATAAATCTCAAGACATTACAGTTCTGTGTAAGGGGATACCAACAAACTTTCAAACCTTAGTCAGTCTCCTGAAACCTTCTCCCAGGCCCATCTGTGCACTTCCTTGTTAAATCCAGTTTTAGCAAGAACACTGCTGTCAGTTTAACCACAGCCCTCCTTACCCTGGATGTTTCCTCCTAGTAATTTTCCAACCACTTACCCCGCCCTGCTCCTTGGCTATAAACTCTCACTTGCCTAGGCTCTATTTGGAATTGAACCCAGTCTTTCTCCTGCGCTGTAAAACCCCACTGCACTGGTCCCTACATCTATCGCGATGGTCCTGAATAAAATCTGCCTTACCATCTTTAATAAGTAGCACTGACTTTTTTTTCTACAATACCTGCTGAGTTCTTATAGAGATATAGAAAAAAATACATATAAATGCTATCAAAAATGTAATACCTGGGATAATGAAAAGAAAAGCAAACAGTTGTTTGTCCTCATTGGCACACTTGATTTAAGTCACCGTACTCCCTCTGAGGCTCTGTGAAAGCCACGGGTATAAACCTTTGGTTGGATCATGTTCAGGTAAGAGATGCTCAGTGAAAGACACACAGAATCCCAGTTTAGAGGTGTTAAAGATTCATAAACAATAATACCCTGGAGTTCTTATACCTGAAATGCGCTTGTTAGCATCTAGTAGCCAGAATCGCTCCCTCTATCTTTCTTAAATCTTAAACTAAAAATCAAAGCCCTAGACCTTTCAGAAGAACTTTACACTGAGGCAAGCCTCAACCCCACGTGCACAGCCTCCTCCTCACAGCTTTCAGTGTGGTAAGTCACAGGATGCTGTTCCAGATGCATCCCTGCACACATAGACTCTTTGAGAAATAGGAGACCGAATTCTAGTTTCAGCGTAGACATGAACACACAGTATAATATGGGAGCATGGGGCATGTTTCAGCCACAGCTTCACAGATGGGCATGAATTACTTAAGTAAAAACTGTCAGAAGCCACAGTTCAGATGCCTCTTCAGTAGGAACAGTCACGGTGATTCTTTGCTTGTTCTCTATACCTATTACTGTTATAAATGTGATTGGCAAGACTTCAATCAGATATTCAGGCTGTACTGCTGGCAGATGAACACCATAAAATGCATGCACAGGCCTACTGCACATACAGGTTGATGGCACAGATAAACCAAGTGGTACAGAAAATAGGAATTTGTAAAGTCAGTTGGAGAGAAATTGGTAGCGGCAGTTTCTGCATCCTGCCCCAGAAGGTCAGACTGAACAAGAATAAACATTTGTAAACTGAGCAAAAGTGAAGGAGTAGGTGAGGACCTTGGGAGAATGACTAACATATTTGAATGCCATTTGGGAATCAAAGCCACAGAAATGCTCTTCGGGGCCATATTTGTCCATGGCCTCCACTCCAAAGTTCAAAAGCAATTTTCAATCACTTTACTGAACAGAGCTGAGATGCAGAGATTCTGCACAGACTAAGATGAATGACTGATCACTGTGGAGGCTGTTGGTCAACAAAATGGGGAAGAGACAGAGTCAAAATTGATGGCCCTCAATGTGGCATTCCTAAATTATAAAGAAAAAGAATGTAGGACCAGCAGGATCAAGGAAGGAGTATCAGATATGAGAAAGTCAATAAAACTGAAAAAATGCTTCCTGAGACTTTGTTCTTCCTGGTGTCTAATATTGCAGTAGCCAGTAAAGACACCAGAAAACCCATTGTTTTAATTGATTTTATCAAGCACTCTCAAAAGATCTTCTGGAAATAAAAACTGTCAAGTTTAAATACTTTGACAATAGTGTGTGAATCAGAATCCATCTTATACTCACTTCCACTTGTATTTCTAGAACTCAGAGCTCCTTGTTCCAGTGAGAAAATATGTATCAGCAAATGGACACTAGGCCAACTATGTTGTGAAAAATAATATTTGTTTTCAGGTCCACTCTACCTCCCTGAAATTGTCCAGGTTCTTTGTAGAAAGGGAACATATCTCTATACAAAGCAATATAGACACTCATTTCAATGTAAAGTTTGTAAAGGAATCACAAATATCTTCTGGATTCAACCCTGTTCATTCCTTCTACCATTACAGAGTACAGATACAGTACGAATAAGAAATTAAATTAAATTATAAAATATACGTTAGGTAAAAACGTGCCATTCTGTAACCTGAGGCAGTCTCCTTTGCCCTAATGAGTATGAGGGCAAACTCCCAAAAGGAAATACTCATCTGAGCTGTACAGAACCATGAGCAGGATAAAACAGCAGATTATCCTTATCAATTCTCATTCTAGATAATATCCTAAGTTATCTCTCTCATAACTATGTTGCAAATTCTTGTGTAACTTGTGCATAATGTAAAATCTTATCATTCATATAGTCTGAAAAATATTTCCAGACCTCTAACTAACCTTGACTATCAGCTACTTCCTGCCAGGTAGGCCCAGTTTACACATGTCAAGGAGATGGTGGGTTATGGAATTAAACAAAACTGAACTAAAAAGATTCTTCTAATAAGTAGCGACTTTCTGTTCAACTATATTTTTTGAGACTCTGAGCTCCAGATTGGCAGTCTCATTCTTTCCCGATGAAATCAGAATTTGCTGAATTATTTCTCTGTGCTGTATCAGCTGCCCTTATAAACATATTTGTTTAACACCTTCTTGCTGCTTATAATTTTCCCCCAAAGCTCTATTTTCCTAGGTACAGATACCTCTAGTCAAGTAATGTGCTGACTGGCACCAAATACTGTGGGTGGCCAGACTGAGATTGCCAAAACCCAATGTTTTACATATATCATAGCCCAGAGATTGTAAGTACCAAGAATGTTAGCCTGCCCAGCCTGCCTTAAGCAGTTTCATTTTGCCTTATCATCTACCAACTTAATGAGTTCCCTAAAATCTTACCGGGTACAAATTTACTAAATTAGGCCATCTACCCTTCTGAAGATGTCCACTCACCGAGAAAAGTGTACACTGCCTTGTATTCACAAATTGAATTTTCTATGTGAACTTGATCAGAACATACAGAAATCCCTGCTAGAAAAATAATCAAGCAAATAAATCAGATCCAATTGTAAATCTTCCAGGAATGTTTCTCAGCTTGACCTGGACCATTTCCAATTTAAAATACAAATAAATTTTTGCATTTTTGCTGACAAACTAGCCCTTATCAAAAAAAGTTTTTCACCCTTATTCTCACCAGTCTATCTCTTTGGGACTAAGGTCATTTTTTTGGCTGGATAGTCTAGTTTTTGAACAAACCAAGATCCCATGAAATAGCAGAAGATTACCAATGATAAGAAGAAAGTTAGTCCTGGTTAGTGCATAATCTTTGTGTGCATAAAATCACTTGCCAAGGGATAAAGTTGTGGGAACGTGACCCAATCATATTGACAAAATGATTGTGTTTTTGAACAACTTTCTTTCAAATGACATTTCCTACAACTTGACTTATGCCACTGAGACTTACTATTTCTCAAATAATAACTACTTCTAATATACCTTCAACATAGATATTAAGCTATTTATAATCACATTAAGTGTTGAATTGCATCCAGAAAGGTTATTCCTGTCTAAATTTCCTTTTAATGTGAAGAACCAATATGACATGATTTTGCTTACCTAATTCTATTACTCAGCTTTTGTTAAAATAACGTTGCATTAAAAAGCAGCCTAAAAGTGTTCTCTCTTTTTCATTTGTCTGTGGATTGCGTAGAGAAGCTCTGTTTCAGGCCTACAGTCAGTTGGCTTTGGCTTTAGGTTCTGAGTTCCATTCAGATATGCTCCATACTTCTCTACATTATCTTTAGATCAGCAGCTAGTTAGTGTACACCCTTCTCATGGTGGGTCACCGAAGTTCAAGAGAATAGGCAGAAACAAGCGTAGCCTCTTGAAATCTTGACTCTGAACTAGTATGACTATAGTTTCTTTACCAAGTCCGCTGATCAAACAAAACCCACTGCTGAGCCAAACATCCATGCATGGGGAAATATACTGTGTACAAATCTTACCTTGCATGGTACCATGCTAGGAGGGAATAAGTAAAGAACTATAATCTGATCTGCCATAGCAAATGTAAATACTGGAAACTAGGCTTATAAAGCCTCCCTTGAACTTGCAAAGGACCCTGTACTGTGGAAAATATAGCAGAAAAAAAATCTAGTGTGGCTTCATGTGAAATCTAGGGATATGCTCTAATAGAAAAAAAGAGAGGAATAACAGTCATGGTAATTAAAACGCAAACTCCCATGAGGCAAAGAGAATCATGATTCAGAATCAAGAATAAGTGAATTGAAAAAATCGACTTTACCTAAAGAACATTTGAATAGTAGAATCATTTCATTGTAGATTGCATGGGGAGGCTTCAACATGTTATTCATTGGAAGGAACGATCACAAAGGTTGAAAAGAAGCATGTATTATAATCAACCAAAGGAGCATTTGTTATAATCAATTCCTTGTTTCTTCATATATAAACACAAACATATTCAAAGCAATATAAACAAAGTCAGTCTGCTAGAACATGTGTGAGTGTGATACGAGTCAGTTGCCAAGACTGAAACCCATGGACCCAGTAAGTAATGGAATCTCAAGTTATTGTATTTGAGAAGGAAAGGATATTTCACAGAAATGAATACTGTGATTAATGACATCTTGTGACTTTCCTTTGGGGAAGCATTGGAATTTGTTTTTCATTTATTTGCTTGTTTTTTATTAAATGGTTAGTTGTTTTATATTAGGTGAAGTTATGATATTACTCTACTTCAGAAGTTTAAATATGGCATGATTTTGTTAATCAGTATTAACTAGTTAAAGGTGAGAACACATAATAATTATTGGTTTTTTCAACTCCAACTCAACCCCCTTCTCTCTGGCAGTCTAGCTCAAGGTTTGTGTTAGGCATGTCTAAATATATTTTTTCATAAACAAACTAGAAAGCTTTTTGTTGCGTGAAGCCCAATTGATGCATGTAGCAAATCATTCTGATAGATTTTCTGATATTGAGTTGTTCTTTCCTTCTATAATGTACTTTACTTGCTTATGATGACTTAATTTGTAACTACACATATATATTCACTGATCTACTATTTTCTTAAGGATATCATGTTAAAACTTAAGGTTAAAACAGCTATATATTTTATTCTCCAACACTGTTGTCATTTTTTCTTGAAATCAGTGTATCAGTCAGGGTTCTCCAGAGAAAGAGACCAATAGGATGTATATGTATATATAAAAGGAGATTTATTATGAGGAATTGGCTCACACAATTATGGAGGCTGAGAAGCCCCATGGTCTTCATTTGCAAGCTGAAGACCCAGGATAGCAGATGGAATAATTCAGTCTGAATCTAAAGGTCTGGGGATCAGGGGAGCTGATGGTATAGATTTTATGCAGATCTGAATTCCTGACAACCAGTAACATGAAGAGAAGAAAATGGATGTCCTAGCCCAAGCAATCATGGTAAATTCTTCCTTTCTCAGACATTTTATTCTATTTAGGCTCTCAATGGATTGGATGATGCCCACCCATACAGAAGAGGGCAAACTGCTTCACTGAATCCACTGATTCAAATGCTAATTTCATCTGAAAATATCTTCACAGACATGCCCAGAAATAATACGTAGCCAAATATCTGGGCACCCCGTCACACAGCGTGGACACACAAAATTAACCATCACAACAGGATTATTTTTTAACACACAAAATGACTTGGGCATCTCACTCCCTTTTTATTATTTTGAAAAACAAATAAAAAAACAAAAAACCTTTCCTAAAAGAGAGTATCTTGGTTTCTTGACATATTTTCATTACTTCCCTATAAAGCTATCTGTCATACATACACACACACACACACACACACACACACACACACACACACACTATATTTAATATGGTTTAGTTAACAGTACTTCCATTTTAATGTTTATATGTTTATTAAGATTTTTCATTGATATCCAACAATTCTGAATTTTCCAAAAATCTATGACTTTCATTTAAACTTCCTAATTTATTAGTAAACAGTGGTTCACGATGGTCATTTCTACATACCTCTTTTATATATTATTACTAATCTTTCATTTTATATATTCAGACTTTTCTCCCTTTTTCTCATCAGTTATTTTTTCCTTTCTTTATTTTATTTATCTAAATAGATAAAATCAGTCATCACATTTATCATGTTCTAAATTCCTGTATATGTGAGTCTTTTTATTGTTTATTCTTTTTGCTGCCTATTTTTGATTTGATTATTACATTGTTTTAATTATTAAAGTTTTAGAGTAGTTTTTACCTGATGGTCTAGACTCAAATGCTCTGGCTAGAATGTTCCGAGTTAAAACTCTTCATTAATATTTATTTTTAAATTTAGGAAACTTCTCGTATAATTCCAGAGGAAAAAACTCAGATGGTACTTTTATTCAAATTGCTTTAAATTTATATGTTAACTTGGAAATATTTTTATTATGTTGAGTTTCTCACTTCAAGAACACAACATAATTTCTCATTTGTTCACACTTACATTTGAGCCTTTCACAAGTGCTTTGAGATTTCTTATTCTATTTTGGACATTTATTAAAGTAATCTTTTGGAGCTCTATGTATTCTGTCTTTTATTAATATATATAAAGTCTATGTCTATATATTAATATCATAGCTTGCTATTTAGGACTTTTCTTATTGCTTACAATAGTTTTTCAGCTGATTATTTTATCTGCCACTCAACAGATACATCCAATTAAATATTAAATACTCATGATGATTATAAGCATGGCTTCTTGTTCCTGATCATACAAAGAACATGTTTACTATATTTCCAATACAAGGAAGATGGTGGATTGGGGATGTTTATGTGTATTTATAACCATAAAAAACTTGTTAAAGAGGCATCCATTCATCCTTTCCTCTATTATTCATTGTTCTCATCATATATGGAGAAATATTTCCCCTTAAAAAAGGAAGTAATTTATTAATATTTTCCCAAGTTTTGTAATATATGTACATTTTTAAATAATTTCACTTAAGTTTGATGTATTACTTTTTGATTATGACATTGGATTCTGTTTGCAAATATTTTCTTAGGAGTTCTGCAACAATATTCATGTGAGTATCTTTGATGTTTCCTTAAAGTCTGTAGGTATGACTTGTTAGAGACTTCTTTTGGTCCAAACCAAAATTTTAGTATTTATGTTATATTTACTTAATTGAAATTACATTTTTTGAAAAAAACTTTTGCATGTTATGAAATAATTCAGTTAGTTTTGAAATATTCTTTTTATTTAAGGTTTTGGAAAATTTTCCCTGTGGAACTGTCTGAGCATGGTACTTTGGGAAATGTTAGAAAACCTCCTCTATTTCATAAAGGGAAATTGATCTATTTAGACTTCTATTTTATCAGAGGATAGTTTGGTAAGTTTTATTTTAAGTAAGGTTTTTATATGCATTAGAATAGAGCTGTGCAAGGTTGAAATTTGTTATTATTTCAAAGTTTCATCTATTTTAATGGTTTTCTTTTCTCCCTTGCTATTTTTTTACTTTGTGTGTCTGTACTTTATTCCTGTGTCTCCAGATTAGATATTGAGAAATGTATTGCTTTCACTGGTTTTTGCCTATGGGCAAATTTTTACATTTACATTTATGGTCTACAGTTTTTCTGTTTTCTAACTCATTAATTATCTTTTTAAATTTTTGTTTATTTACTTATTTACTTCTTTCTGAAACATTTTCTAGCTTCAGATGAATAATTCATGTATTCTTATAAAAAAGTATTTAAAGCTATTAATATATATGTATATACATAATGACATAAGTGTTTCAAGATGCTCATTTCTGAGCATTGCTTTAGCTCTACCCATAGAGTCTAATATGAGATGTTTTCATTATAATTATTTTTTGGAAATCATGCTTCTCAGTTTGTAGTTCCCCAAGGACCTGAGGTTTTTCTCCTTGGTTTTCAGTTTGTTTTATGCAGAGCCTTCAAATTTCAAAATGAAATTAACTGTTGCTTCTAAATTTATGCTTTTTAAAATAATATAGGATAGTTTTGTATGGGGCATTTCTAGTTTGAGGGACTTACTGACAACAACAACTTACAAGGTAACAACTTACAAGGTAACAACTTACTGTTGCCTTGTGTGACATTAGCATTCCATATACCACTTGAGATGATTCTCCTAGCCACATGGGAGTGAGCAGACTAATCTCAGAGTCCAGCCACAGTGCAGAGTCCAGCCACAGTGCAGATACCATGACACCAGATACCAGATACCATGGAAGAGAAAGAAGGATGAAGATGCAGAAGTAATGATCTCTGTTATGTCTCCATTTAATTAATCATTTGGGTCTTGCATAATTTGGATAGGTCCTGAAGGATGACTGTAATCTACCTCAAGTTCAACCAAGTAGTAGGAACAATTGAAGCTATAGTATTTAACATAGAACCTTTGTTAGAACAGATTAATATGGCCTCAGGTCCATGATTTGTGATCACCTGATTGGGTAAATGTATTTTTTTCCCTATTCTAATCAGAAAAGAGAAGCAGAATGGAACAGAAAAAACAAACACAGTTTTGCCTGATAATATTCTAACTCTCCAGCTCTGTCATAATTGTCAGAAGAGATCATGACCATCAGGGTATCACTCGCAACACTCCATTGATTCATTATATTGAGAGCATCTTTTTGATTGAGCAGGGTGACTAAGAGGTAGCTAGCAATCTGGAGGCCTTGTTAAAAAATATATGCCCCAGAAGCTGGGAATAGCCCCTACAAACATCTAGGGACCATCCACTATGGGAATGTTTTTAGGATTCTAGTGGTCAAGTGAATGCTGGGATATCTCCCCAGCATTTGGCTTCCCTTTCCACAAAGGAGGAAGTATGATACCACCTTAGGCTTCTTCTGTTATAAAAGTAACACACTTCACACCTAAGAATAGAGCTTCTGCCTGTACCCAAGGTGACAAGAAAACTAACCACCTTTGAGAATGACCTGGATTAGGAAAGGTCTCCACAGTAGGTCCAGGCTACATTGCAAGCAGGCCTGTTGTTTGGAACTTCTATTCTATTAGAATCATCATGTATGGGGGAAGAGGCAATGTGGAGTTTATGGCAATTCTCAGGAGGAGGCTCACAGTACAAACCTTGGGCTCTGAAGCAAGGCCATGATATCTGAAGAGGAGAATCACATGTCAGTTGATTCGTGTTATCAAAAAATGGTGGATTAGAATGCTTTTCCATGAGGCAACAAGAGATAATGTATCTAGATAGTCCATTGCAAGCTGGGTTCTGTCAGTTACCCTGAATCATAAAGTCAAGTGGTCCCAGAAGCTGTCCAATATAAGATGGAAATATTCTTAGCAGGACCAGTGGGCGTGAATAAGTTAAGCAGGTAGCCAAAACCCTGGAAAATTAAGCCAAAACTTCACATTTGGACTACAGCACTTCACTTAGATTATACCTAGTTTTTATGGAGGGACCTATATGACCAACTAAAATGATAGGGAGGTGCCAAGTTTTTTTTTTTTTTGATGGATCAGCTCAACATTTGGATGCAATCCAAAATGGATGGTGATTTCTTTATAGATACACTAAGCAGTAGCTTTGAAAGACAGAGGGGAAAATAATATCTTCCCAATTGGCAGAAATCTGAGCTATGCACTTTGTCATCCACTTTGTGTGGAAGGAGAAACAGCCCTAGATTAGAATATGTGTGGACTCGTAGATGGTGGAGAACAGCCTGCTTGGCTGGCTAGAGGCTGAAAAGAAGGCTGAAAGCCGCAGGCTCGCCCCGCATCCGTACCCCTCCATCTCCCCGGCCTGAGTGAGCCAGAGCGCCCGAATCAGCCCCTCCCTTAACCCTGTCCTGTCTGAGCAAAGAACAGATGCCCTCAGGCGACCTACACACAGAGGCGGGGCCAAATTCAAACCTGAACCCCGGGAGCTGTGCGAACAAAGAAGAGAAACGGAAATCTCTCCTAGCAGCCTCAGGAGCAGCGGATTAAATCTCCACAACCAACTTGATGTACCCTGCAACTGTGGAATACCTGACTAGACAACAAATCATCCCAAATTGAGGAGGTGGACTTTGGGAGGAACTGTTACCTTGGGGTTTGCTTTCTGCATCTAATTTGTTTTTGGTTTTATGTTTAACTTAGTTTAGCATTTAGAGTTTACTATCATTGGTAGATTTGATTGGGTTGCTCTCTTTTTATTGGGTTGCTCTCTTTTTATTTATTGATTGGGTTGCTCCCTTTTTTATATATATATATACATATATAATTTTTTTCACTTTTCCTCTTTTTGTGAGTGCATATGTGTATGCTTCTTTATGTGATTTTGTCTGTATAGCTTTGCTTTTACCATTTGTCCTAGGGTTCTGTCTGTCCGTTTTTTCTTTTACTATAGTTTCTAGCACTTGTTATCATTGGTTGATTTCTTTTTTGGTTTGGTTGCTCTCTTCTTTATTTTTTCTTTTTTTATTAGTTTTTAATTTCCAATAATTAAAATTTTTTTTATTTTAATAACTTTATTTTATTTTATTTGTTTCTTTCTTTTTTTTTCTCCCTTTTCTTCTGAGCCGTGTGGCTGACAGGGTTTTGGTGCTCTGGCTGGGTGTCAGGCCTGTACCTTTCAGGTGGGAGAGCCGACTTCAGGACATTGGTCCACCAGAGACGTCCCAGCTCCATGTAATATCAAATGGCGAAAGCTCTCACAGAGATCTCCATCTCAGTGCTAAGGCCCAGCTCCATTCAACAACCAGCAAGCTACAGGGCTAGACACCTTATGCCAAACGACTAGCAAGACAGGAACACAACGTCACCTATTAGCAGAGAGGTTGCCTAAAATCATAATAAGGTCACAGACACCCCAAAACACACCACTGGACATGGTCTTGCCCACGAGAAAGACAAGATCCAGCATCATCCACCAGGACACAGGCACCAGTCCCCTCCATCAGGAAGCCTACACAACCCACTGAACCAACCTTACCCACTGGGGACAGATACCAAAAACTACGGGAACTACAAACCTGCAGCCTGTGAAAAGGAGAGCCCAAACACAGTAAGTTAAGGAAAATGAGAAGACAGAGAAACACACAGCAGATGAAGGAGCAAGGCAAAAACCCACCAGACCAAACAAATGAAGAGGAAGTAGGCAGTCTACCTGAAAAAGAATTCAGAGTAATGATAGTAAAGATGATGCAAAGTCTTGGAAACAGAATGGAGAAAATACAAGAAAAGTTTAACAAGGACCTAGAAGAACTAAAGAGCAAACAAACAATGATGAACACCACAATAAATGAAATTAAAAATTCTCTAGAAGGAATCAATAGCAGAATAACTGAGGCAGAAAATAGATAAGTGACCCGGAAGATAAAACAGTGGAAATAACTACTGCAGAGCAGAACAAAGAAAAAAGAATGAAAAGAATTGAGACTGGCTTAGACACCTATAGGACAACATGAAACACACCAACATTCGAATTATAGGGGTCCCAGAGAAGAAGAGAAAAAGAAAGGGACTGGGAAAATATTTGAAGAGATTATAGTTGAAAATTTCCCTAATATGGGAAAGGAAATTATCAAACAAGTCCAGGAAGTACAGAGAGTCCCATACAGGAAAAATACAAAGAGATACACAACAAGACACATATTAATCAAACTATCAAAAATTAAATACAAAGAAAAAATGTTAAAAGTAGCAAGGGAAAAACAACAAATAACACACAAGGAAATCCCCAAAAGGTTAACAGCTGATCTTTCAGCAGAAACTGTGCAAGCCTGAAGGGAGTGGCAGGACATAGTTAAGGTGATGAAAGGGAAAAACTTACAGTGAAGATTACTCTACCAGCAAGGATCTCATTCAGATTTGACAGAGAAATTAAAACATTTAGAGACAAGCAAAACTAAGAGAATTCAGCACCACCAAACCAGCTTTACAACAAATACTAAAGGAACTTCTCTAGGCAAGAAACACAAGACAAGGAAAAGACCTACAATAACAAACCCAAAACAATTAAGGAAATGGTAATAGGAACATACATATCGAAAACTACCTTAAATGTAAATGGATTAAAGGCTCCAACCAAAAGACATAGACTGGCTGAATGGATACAAAAACAATACCACTATATATGCTGTCTACAACAGACCCACTTCAGATCTAGGGACACATACAGACTGAAAGTGCAGGGATGAAAAAAGATATTCCATGCAAATGGAAATCAAGAAAAATCTAGAAACAATAAATGCTGGAGAGGGTCTGGAGAAAAGGGAACACTCTTGCACTGCTGGTGGGAATGTGAATTGGTTCAGCCACTATAGAGAACAGTATGGAGGTTCCTTAAAAAACTACAAATAGAATTACCATATGACCCAGCAATCCCACTACTGGGCATATACCCTGAGAAAACCAAAATTCAAAAAGAGTCATGTACCAAAATGTTCATTGCAGCTCTATTTACAATAGCCCGGAGATGGAAACAACCTAAGCGCCCATCATCGGATGAATGGATAAAGAAGATGTGGCACATATATGCAATGGAATATTACTCAGCCTTAAAAAGAAATGAAATTGAGCTATTTGTAATGAGATGGATAGACCTAGAGTCTGTCATACAGAGTGAAGTAAGTCAGAAAGAAAAAGACAAATACCGTATGCTAACACATATATATGGAATTTAAGGAAAAAAAAATGTCATGAAGAACCTAGGGGTAAGACAGGAATAAAGACGCAGACCTACTGGAGAACGGACTTGAGGATATGGGGAGGGGGAAGGGTGAGCTGTGACAGGGCGAGAGAGAGTCATGGACATATACACAGTAAGAAACGTAGTAAGGTAGATAGCTAGGGGGAAGCAGCCGCAAGGCACAGGGATATTAGCTTGGTGCCTTGTGACAGCCTGGAGGGGTGGGATAGGGGGAGTGGGAGGGAGGGAGATGCAAGAGGGAAGACATATGGGAACATATGTATATGTATAACTGATTCACTTTGTTATAAAGCAGAAACTAACACACCATTGTAAAGCAATTATACCCCAATAAAGATGTTTAAAAAAAAAAAAAAAAAAGCTGGTGCAGCAATTCTCATATCAGACAAAATAGACTTTAAAATAAAGACTATTACAAGAGACAAAAAAGGACACTACATAATGATCAAGGGATCAATCCAAAAAGAAGATATAACAATTGTAAATAATTATGCACCCAACACAGGAGCACCTCAATACATAAGGCAAATACTAAGAGCCATAAAAGGGGAATTGACAGTAACACAATCATAGTAGGGGACATTAACACCCCAATTTCACCAATGGACAGATCATCCAAAATGAAAATAAGGAAACACAAGCTTTAAATGATATATCAAACAAGATGAACTTAATTGATATTTATAGGACATTCTATCCAAAAGCAACAGAATACATTTTCTTCTCAAGTACTCATGGAACATTCTCCAGAATAGATCATATCTTGGGTCACAAATCAAGCCTTGGTAAAGTTAAGAAAATTAAAATCGTATCAAGTATCTTTTCTGACCACAACGCTATGAGACTAGATATCAACTATAGGAAAAAATCTGTAAAAAATACAAACACATGGAGGCTAAACAATACACTATTAAATAACCAAGAGCTCACAGAAGAAATCAAAGAGGAAATCAAAAAGTACCTAGTAACAAATTACAATGAAAACACGAAGACCCAAAATCTATGGGATGCAGCAAAAGCAGTTTTAAGAGGGAAGTTTATAGCAATACAATCCTACCTCAAGAAACAAGAAACAACTCAGAGAAACAACCTAACCTTACATGTAAAGCAATTAGAGAAAGAAGAAAAAAAAACAACCCAGAGTTAGCAGAAGGAAAGAAATAATAAATATCAGATCAGAAATAAATGAAAAAGAAATGAAGGAAACAATAGCTAAGATCAATAAAACTAAAAGCTGGTTCTTTGAGAAGATAAACAAAATTGATAAACCATTAGCCAGACTCATCAAGAAAAAAAGGGAGAAGACTCAAATCAATAGAATTAGAAATGAAAAAGAAGTAACAACTGACACTGCAGAAATACAAAGAATCATGAGAGATTATTACAAGCAACTCTATGCCAATAAAATGGACAACCTGGAAGAAATGGACAAATTCTTAGAAAAGCACAACCTTCAGAGACTGAACCAGGAAGAAATAGAAAATATAAACAGACCAATCATAAGCACTGAATTTGAGGCTATGATTAAAAGTCTTCCAAGAAACAAAAGCCCAGTACCATATGGCATCACAGGTGAATTCTAAAAAACATTTAGAGAAGAGTTAACACCTATTCTTCTCAAACTCTTCCAAAATATAGCAGAGAGAGGAATACCCCCAAACTCATTCTACGAGGCCACCATCACCCTGATACCCAAACCAGACAAAGATGTCTCAAAGAAGAAAACTACAGGCCAATATCACTGATGAAAATAGATGCAAAATTCCTCAACGAAATACTAGCAAACAGAATCCAACAGAACATTAAAAGGATCATACACCATGATCAAGTGGGGTTTATTCCAGGAATGAAAGGATTCTTCAATATATGCAAATCAATCAATGTGATACACCATACTAACAAATTGAAGAATAAAAACCATATGATGATCTCAATAGATGCAGAAAAACCTTTTGACCAAATTCAACACTCATTTATGATAAAAACCCTCCAGAAAGTAGGCATAGAGGGAACTTACCTCAACATAATAAAGGCCATATATGACAAAGTCACAGCCAACAATGTTCTCAATGGTGAAAAACTAAAACCATTTCTTCTAAGATCAGGAACAGGACAAGGTGGTCCACTCTCACCACTATTATTCAACATAGTTTTGGAAGTTTTAGCCACAGCAATCAGAGAACAAAAACATGTAAAAGGAATCCAAATCAGAAAAGAAGAAGTAAAATTGTCACTGTTTGCAGATGACATGATACTATAGACATAGAGAATCCTAAAGATGCTACCAGGAAACTACTAGAACTAATAAATGAATTTTGTAAAGTAGCAGGATACAAAATTAATGCACAGAAATTTCTTGCATTCCTATACACTAATGATGAAAAATCTGAAAGAGGAATTAAAGAAACACTCCCATTTACGATTGCAACAAATAGAATAAAATACCTAGGAATAAACGCACTTAAGGAGAGAAAAGACTTGTATGCAGAAAACTATAAGAAACTGATGAAAGAAATTAAAGAAGATACAAACAGATGGAGAGTTATACCATGTTCTTCCATTGAAAGAAAAAACATGAAAATGACTACACTACCCAAAGCAATCTACAGATTGAATGCAATCCCTAGCAAACTACCAATGGCATTTTTCACAGAACTAGAACAAAAAATTTCACAATTGGTATGGAAACACAAAAGACCCTAAATGGCCAAAGTAATCTTGAGAAAGAAAACCGGATCTGGAGGAATCAGGCTCCCTGACTTCAGACTATACTACAAAGCCATAGTAATCAAGACAGTACAGTACTGGCACAGAAACATAGATCAATGGAACAGGATAGAAAACCCAGAGATAAACTCATGTACATATGGTCACCTTATCTTTGATAAAGGAGGCAAGAATATACAATGGAAAAAAGACAGCCTCTTTAATAAGTGGTGCTGGGAAAGCTGGACAGCTACAGGCAAAAGAATGAAATTAGAACACCCCCTAACACCATACACAAAAATAAACTCAAAATGGGTTAAAGATGTAAATGTAAGGCCAGACACTATCAAATTCTTAGAGGAAAACATAGGCAGAACACTCCATGACATAAATCACAGCAAGATCCTTTTTAACCCAACTCCTAGAGAAATGGAAATAAAAACAAAAATAAACAAATGGGACCTAATGAAACTTAAAAGCTTTTGCACAGCAAAGGAAACCATAAACAGGACCAAAAGACAACCCTCAGAATGGGAGAAAATATTTGCAAATGAAGCAACTGACAAAGAATTAATCTCTAAAATTTACAAGCAGCTCATGCAGCTCAATATCAAAAAATGAAACAACCCAATCCAAAAATGGGTAGAATACCTAAGACATTTCTCCAAAGAAGATATACATGCTGGGGCTTCCCTGGTGGTGCAGTGTTTGAGAGTCCGCCTGCCGATGCAGGGGACACGGGTTCGTGTCCTGGTCCCGGAAGATCCCACATGCCGCCGAGAGGCTGGGCCTGTGAGCCATGGCTGCTGAGCCTGCGCGTCTGGAGCTTGTGCTCCGCAGTGGGAGAGGCCACAACAGTGAGAGGCCCGCAAACCGCAAAAAAGAAAAAAAAAAAAAAAAAAGAAAAAACATATATAGATTGCCATCAAACACATGAGAGTATGCTCAATATCACTAACCATTAGAGAAATGCAAATCAAAACTACAATGAGGTATCACCTCACACCAGTCAGAATGGCCATCGTCAAAAAATCTATGATAAATGATAAATGCTGGAGAAGGTGTGAGAAAAAGGAACCCCCTCGCACTGTTGGTGGGAATGTAAATTGATACAGCTACTATGCAGAACAGTATGGAGGTTCCGTAAAAAACTAAAAATAGAACTACCATACGACCCATCAATCCCACTACTGGGCATATACCCTGAGAAAACCATAATTCAAAAATAGTCATGTACCACAATGTTCATTGCAGCTCTATTTACAATAGCCAGGACATGGAAGCAACCTAAGTGTCCACTGACAGATGAATGGATGAAGAAGATGTAGTACATATATACAATGGAATATTACTCAGCTATAAAAAGAAATGAAATTGTGTTATTCGTAGTGAGGTGGATTGACCTAGAGTCTGTCATACAGAGTGAAGTAAGTCAGAAAGAGAAAAACAAATAACATATGCTAACACATATATATGGAATCTAAAAAAAAAAAAAAGCTTCTGAAGATCCTAGGGGCAGGACAGGAAGAAAGACACAGACGTAGAGAATGGACTTGAGGACACGGGGAGGGGGAAGGGTAAACTGGGACGAAGTGAGAGAGTGGCCTGGACATATATACACTACCAAACGTAAAATAGATAGCTAGTGGGAAGCAGCCACATAGCACAGGGAGATCAGCTCGGTACTTTGTGACCACCTAGAGGGGTGGGATAGGGAGACTGGGAGGGAGGGAGACACAAGAGGTAGGAGATATGGGGATGTGTGTATATGTATAGCTGATTCACTTTGTTAGAAAGCAGAAACTAACACACCATTGTAAAGCAATTACACTCCGATAAAGTTGTTAAAAAAAATAATATCAAGCTAATTTCCACACACAAATATTGCCAACTTTAGTACAGCAAACATCATTCGTTCTAGGAGGGACAGCAGATTGCACAGACGTCATGTGTGCTCGCGTGTGTGGCAGCAGGGAGTCCACACAGTCACATGGAACACCACCAATGAACACATAGGACCTTTACCTACTTCCTATGGTATGTGGTGCACAGAACGTGATATAGAGGAAAATTAAAAGTTATTTTTGATTGGTTTGTAAGAGAGAAGTAATAGTCACAGGAAATATCTAGGTTCAATAAGAGAAGAAGGATAGACGCTCACCCTGAGAAAGGTAAAAGAAGAAAAGATAAAGGAGAGTTTGCAAATAAGAGACTGTGAGTTTGACAGAGAATGGTGGAAGATTTTGGAGGATAGAGAGGCCTCTGAGATGGGGTCCCACTGATGGGTTGCCTAGCAACATGCGCAGAACAAGTCATTTGATGATGATGGACCCAATAGGCTTAGGCTTCTGCCATGACTGAGGTCAGATGATTTGTAGGGCATGATGAGATCAATTGTGAAGATGTCTCAGGGAGAACGTATGGGTGGGATCAATGTTAACTTTATGGGTTCTTCTTTCTCTCCTCTCCACAGGGTTTCACCTTTAGTCAAAATAGAGGTGGTGTGACAGAGACGTGGGGTGCTCAGATGGACTTCCCTGAAGTCGTCCTGTAGGGGGAGTCCTGGCCAGAGACAAGCCCATGTATCCAAGCATCTGAGACCTGCTGGTGTCTTGTATACATTATTACCAGGGGTGATCCTTCTTACCAGACACACAGCTCTGCATACCATCTTAACACCTTAATGTTTACTCTCTTACATCTCTCGGTGGTGATATCATCAAGAGTACTAGTATTTCTCCATTTTCATTTAAGTGATTTAAAAAATGGAATACAGGGCTTCACTGGTGGCGCAGTGGTTGAGAGTCCGCCTGCCGATGCAGGGGACGCGGGTTCGTGCCCCGGTCTGGGAGGATCCCGCGTGCCGTGGAGCGGCTGGGCCCGTGAGCCATGGCCGCTGAGCCTGCGCGTCCGGAGCCTGTGCTTCGCAACCTGAGAGGCCACAACAGTGAGAGACCCGCGTACAGCAAAAAAACAAAAAAAGCAACACGGGGTCTGACTCCATTTTTAGTTGTTTGACTGCCGACACTTGTTAAGCCTCACCCTCCTGCTTCCTGTCTACCCCACAGCCGGACAAACTGATAAAGCCTGGGTTCTCCCCTCTTTGGTGTAGGTAAGAAATTCAAATAGAAAGTCCCTGCCTGTATGTGGGACCGCATCCCAACCCTTCCCCTTTACCATAATAAAACCCCAGACGGTGTTCTTCCTCTCAAGCCATCTCAGACATGCTTTGGAGGCCTGCCCTGCTTTCCCCAGAGACCTCATTTATGTACACAATAACCTTTTACACATTCTCAGTGTGTGTGTCATCATCAGTCTGAACAGCCAAACCAAATTGTGTGTAGGGATGCTTCTGCTTTTGCAGGGTGAGGTTGACAAGCACAGGCAGACAAAAAAATGTCCTGATGATGGATGGAAAAGAACATCTGTATTTTCAACATTAAAAGGAACCATATTTTCAACTTTCAAAACTGTAATGGCTTCAATATTGATCTCAGATAACATTTCAAAACAAGATACTTTGTCATAACGTATCAAAGTAAGTATAACAGGATACTGAGAGTGAATGTTTGTGGGGCTTTGGCAATTGGCAAGGGAACACATGGATAAGCTAAAAAAAAAAAAAAAATCAATCCTACATTCTAAATAAAGCTGCAAGCACTGGGGGTAAAAAGTCCTCCAAGGGTTATTAACTGGTAGACCAACTAACTTTGCTGCACTGACCACAACCCCAGTGCAATACCCACTATGGAGTCTTTCCCCTGGACCCATAATAGCAGTTACTTTACAGAGAGGAGGGACTGGATAAGTAAACAGTCAGAATTAGAGGCATGCATTATGGAAAAGTTGAGAATATTTCAACTTTTAACCTGTTCACCTGTTAAATGAAAGTGAAATGTTCCAAAAAGCCAGGTTATAAAAGAATCGTGTAGATATTGAGGCCCTTTCAAGGGAGTTATTTATTGTATACTTATGTCCCGTAAGATGTCAGTTTAGGCATTGGATCTGATGTCTCCTGCACTTCTGGGTAAGAGTAGAGACATTGAAGAGAGAAATGTCATACAGACACCCAATAATTTCATAAAATTTTTCATGGTAATGATACTTCTTCTGCTTGATTCTATTCAAATCTGGAGTTGGTCACTTCTAAATAAAAACATTCAGTAACAGACAAGTATGTGACAGTCTAGACATGGCGTAGTGACACAAGTCACTTATGGTGTTGAAACAATCTTGTTAATAAATCCTTTCCTGTGATCTTGTTGTGTAAATGGGAATTCCTAGATTTTATTTTTTAAATCCTTTTTACTTATCACATACCTCATTGCAAATTTCATGGTAAACTATACACTCCTTAGTGCAGATATTGATATTAGATGTATTTATACTTCAATCCCAATTCCTACACTGCATCTCACTAAGCAGATGTTAATTATTTATTAAAATGATTATTGTTAAAATGTTTTGTTAAATAAAGGTATACTTAATTTTAAATTCATATTATGCAGCACTGAGACCTACTGAAATGCTCTAAGAAGGAAAGAAACAATTATTTCATTGCTGTTCATTCTTAGATAAGTTATATTTCTTATTTGAGCCTTAATTTCCTTTTGAGTAAGATGCTGGTCTTGTATTAAATGAGTGTGATCTGGGGACACTACCTGTGTTTAAACCATAGGCTCAGCAGGCAAATAGCTTGGTTTTGAATTCTGACTCTGTCTTTTAATAACTGTGAATTTGATAAGTTATTTAAACTCTTTGTCATATTTATGACAGGGATACTTGAGTATTAAGTGCTAAATGCTTGAGTGTACCTGGAATAAAAGTACATCCCTATCTATATTATTTGTTATTATGAATTATTGTGTTAATAATTAGTCCTAAAATTTTAGAAGAAATTACCTGGTAGATCACTTACCAGTTAAAGCACATACAAAATATCTTATTTCAGCATATAAGATAGGAAACAACAGAATCTAGAATATAAAATAAACATGTATTCAACTAAGTTTTTTTAAGTGATTTGAAGGTGCTGCAGTTACAAAATTGTTACTAAAATCTTTAGCTTTTTAAATTTTTTCCTTAATAGATGGATTATATCCTGAAAAGCTATCCATTTGGTGAAGTCAATTTCCATGCATTTTTTATAAGATCAGAACACATTTTTCTACTTAACAACAAGAAATTGGGGAAGCAGATGAAACATGAAATTGAATCTCATGAGAGACAAAGGCAACAATTACAGTAAAATCACTTTAAGGCAGTTTTAGGAGCCAATCCCTCAAACAGCATTAACAGGAATATTCTTGGGAGAAGTATGAAAAGATATATTGACAAGTAATGGATGAACTCGTGTTATAATCAAAAACTTTATCTTAAGAAAGTATTTTGTGTTTGTATTTCCTCGTATGAATTTAAATGGTATCCATGTGTTATGTTTCTCTTCCCACTGAGGGCTGTCAGGGCTGCTCATTATAGGTTTGTTGTTGTTGTTTTTTTTTTTTTTGCGGTACGCGGGCCTCTCACTGCTGTGGCCTCTCCCGTTGCGGAGCACAGGTTCCGGACGTGCAGGCTCAGCGGCCATGGCTCACGGGCCCTGCTGCTCTGCGGTATGTGGGATCCTCCCAGACCGGGGCTCGAACCCGTGTCCCCTGCATCGGCAGGCAGACTCTCAACCACTGCGCCACCAGGGAAGCCCTCTTTATAGTTTATGTACAAGTGTATACTATATATTTTCACTTCAGTTTCCATACAAAATTCTTGTTTTCATTGCTCACTAGGGAATAAATGGGACTCTCCCATGATTCAGTACCCATGGTATTCCTATAGAACATTTTTGGACCATTTACAAAATTAAAATATCAGTGTATGATCGAGTTTGCATAAAGGACTGTGGCCGTGTGCTAGAGAAACTCTGCTTGATGCATGTTTCTGATTAATCGATCCTCTCATCTTACACTAACTTCACTCCTAGGTCTCCTGATCCAGCTTATGCAACTATTGTTTGACATATAATTATATCCTATCATTTACTGTTTGTTTATCATATCATGTGATTTTTCTGCTGATTAACCAACTATGACATGAGATACTCAAGATAAGTTAGTGGCTTAAGAGTGTATTTCTCTCCCACGTGATGGTTCAGGGCAGATGTTCCAGGTCTGTGTGTAATTCTCCTTCATTTGTTGATTCAGACTTAGGACCCTTCCATCTGCTCACTCCACGCTCTCCAAGGGCTTACTCACCATCTACATGGTGGAGACCTGCTAGCCACGCCTAGGCTGCAGATGGCAAAACGGAAAGGGACGTGTGAAGCTAGTATGCTGCTGACTTAAAAGCCCTTGGTCAGGGCTTCCCTGGTGGCGCAGTGGTTGAGAGTCGCCTGCCGATACAGGGGACACGGGTTCGTGCCCCGGTCCGGGAAGATCCTACATGCGGTGGAGCGGCTGGGTCCGTGAGCCATGGCCGCTGGGCCTGCGCGTCGGAGCCTGTGCTCCGCAATGGGAGAGGCCACAACAGTGAGAGGCCCACGTACCACACACAAAAAAAAGCCCTTGGTCAGAAACGAAACACTTCTGTCTACATCCTATGCCCTTGACAAGTGGTCAGACACGAGTGAAAGAGTAACTGAGAAATGACGTCCAACTGTGTGCTCGTGATGAAGGGGTGGTGAGGAATTTTTGAGAGACAGCCAACAGTCTCTGTCACCCCATTAATTTCCTTAACTTTTACTATGACAAATGTTCTCATTTGGTATTTCAGGTATTATTAGGAGTCCTTAGGAGGGGAAACAGAACACCCTAACAATATTTCATTACATAATTGCTTGATAACACGTCAAAATGAAGTGATGCAGGTGTTATTCCCTTGTGTATTCAGTCTGTTCTCCTCACCCAGAGGGCAGGGTGTGCCTTGTAAACTCAGGACGCAGCACGGGTCTGGAATAGACTATGAATATGTTCAACACCTTGGTTATGGTGTGAAGAAATGTGGCCAAGCAAAATTAAGATGTTCTTACTACTTAAAAAGATGGAAATGCTACTATCAATTAACTGTGCTTTGATCATGACACCAGTGTTTTGTCACATATTTCTGACACTAAGTTTAAACAAGAATATGTGTAAAGAGGGTATCTGTCAACTAAAAGCAACTTACTAAAGACTGACTCAGATGAAGTAGTAGTTCACTGCCATGTCGTATGAAGAATGATAGCCAAACTAAGACTAATTAGCCTATAGGAAAAAAACAAAACACATGCGAATATGACAGCTGTTTCAAAGAAATATATATTGCTGTTTCCGGAGCTCTGAAGAAAATCTATATTTTTTGGTTAGGAGTTCTTAAGTTCCATTTAAATAAGTAACTTTAAGATATACCAGGAGGAGTTGACCAAGATGGTGACAGAAGGCTCATGAGCTTCCTTCCTCCCACGAACACATTGAATGTACAACTACAGGAGGAAAAATTGCCTCTGAAAGAGATCCAGAAACTAGCTGGGTCACTCCTACAGATGCAAAAAGAAAAAACCCTCATGGAAAGGAGTAGGAAAGGCTGAGACACAGACCCCAGGGCTGACACAGCACCATACAAATGGGAGGGACCCCCAACTCCTAGCTTCTCCCTGAGAAGTAAAGGGTTTGGACCCCACATCTAGACCCCCAACTTTTAAGACTCTCACTGGAGAGACTGGCTTCCAAAGCATCTAGTTCAACACCAGTAATCAGGGCAACGAAAGTCAAAACCACAGTCAGATCACCTTGCACCAGTTAGAATGGTTATTATCAAAAGCCCAAGAGATAACAAGTGCTGATAAGGTTGTGGGGAAAAGGGGACTCTTTTTCCCTGTTCATGGGAATGTAAATTGAAACAACCACTATGGAAAACAGTACAGAGCTTCCTCAACATTAAAAATATATCTAACATATGATCCAACAATTCTACTTCTGGGTATGTATCCAAAGAAAATGAAATCAGTATCTTTAAGAAATATTGGCATTGTCATATTTATTGCAGCGTTATTCACAACAACCAAGGTATGCAAACTACCTAAGTATCCACCAGTGGATAAATGGATAAGGACAGGGTGGTATGTACATGCAATGGAATATTAGTCAGCCAGTAAAAAAGAGGGAAATCCTGCCATTTGGAACAACATGGATAGAGCTTAAGGACATTATGATAAGTGAAATAAGCCAGACAAAGAAAGACAAATATCTCATAGTATCACATTTATGTGAAATCTTAAAAAAAAAAAAAAGTTGAACTTATAGAAACAAAAGTAGGAAAATGGTTGCCAGAGGTTGGGTTATAGAGGAAATGAGGAGAGGTTGGTAAAAGGGTACAAAATTTAAGTTATAAGATGAATAAGATCTGAGGATCTAATGTATTATATGGTGACTGTAGTTGATAACACCGTATTATATAATTGAAATTTACTAAGGGAGTAGAACTTAAATGTTACCACAAAAAAAAGAAAAAAAATCCCCAGTCACTTGAAGGTGTCATAGAGTAAGTCAGATTCTGAGTGTTTCATACAGATAGCATCTATGCATTCTATTTGTGGTAGGATAACAACATCTATAACTTATGTGAAAATCTTAAAATTCTAGATCAAAGCCAATGTAAAGATTTAAATACTTTTACTCCAAAAGGGAAATTCATGGTAAAGACTGCATCAACCTAAATGTTAGCTTTCTCAACAAGTTTTGAAAGATAAATGATATTTAAATCATTTCAAAAATACCTTAACTAATTATAATAAAAGGAATACATTGTTATTTAAAAGAACAAATAAGTTTACCTTAGTATATTAACTTCAAATGAACCAATAGCATCATGTTTTATTAAATATATATATAATTAATTTATTCGTGTATATTTTATTGATTCCCTAAAAAACACATCATATTGTGGAGATGGTAAAGATAAATCATAATTCCAGAGATCAAGGGACTTATAAAATTATAGAAAAGTTGCTATAACTCTGGTTCTATTATATACACATAGTCATTTTTATAGATTCATTCCAGATTCTTGATCAAAAATGCAATTATAAAATATAACATTTGGGGAACAAAAACAAAATTTTCCACAAATTTATTTAGGGAATCTGACACATAAAATCATATTTTAATGTACACGTTTATGTTGTCAACTTTATAATATGGAAAATGTTATTTTTATTAAATTTTTATTAAAAGAACTCCATAATGACTGTCTTGGAAATGCCCAACAAAGA
Source organism: Phocoena sinus (assembly GCF_008692025.1). NCBI lineage: Eukaryota > Metazoa > Chordata > Mammalia > Artiodactyla > Phocoenidae > Phocoena > Phocoena sinus. Next base: position 10,267,285 of record NC_045776.1, on the reverse strand, counting down.
CAGTCGTTGTGTGTACATTGTTACCAGGCACTGAGGTGCTTTTGGAGCATTCTATGTTATTTTTAGTGTAAATAACCCCTTTATAACTTTTCTTCATAAAGTCACACTGTTCCTCAAGACAGAGATGTCATCAAATTTCTGGCTTTGTCCAGCTTGTAACTACCTAATTTTTATGACATGTTCCTAAGTAGCTCAGAGAATCAGATAATAACTGAATTTCCTTAAAAACATAAATATATTTCAGTAAACATTTGAAGGCATTCTCTCTTCAATTAGGTGACACTCAACAAACAGTTTTTGGTTTGCTAAATGAGAGACAAAGTAAAATCATTCAAATAAATAAGCAAAAATCATATTGCAAATGTTTTTGTAACCAGCCTCCATCAATAAATTTAATATAACAAAACTGACAAGCTATTTTGATTTTATTTACTCTTGCCTTGAATTTTAACTCTCTTAAGTTACAACAAGACAATATTAAGAAAGCCAAAATGAGTGAAGATGTATTACTGTATCACATCCATTATTGCAAGAGTTTCCATTCTCCAAAGCAATGGAGGAGTAATGCTCTTTTCAAGTGTATCAAATGATCTCCACATTTGCAGACAAGCATCTGTTAACAACATAAATAAAATGCAAGTAAAAGCATAAAATATGTAGTTACATGGGAGCAACTATAAAAAGCATTTCTCTTTAATTTTCAATAAATTGTCCATGGCTCAGCCACAGAGAGTGTCTATAATAACTCTTTGTGGAAGTAAATGCAATTCATTCCACATCTGCAAAATATCTGGAAATATAATAAACATAAACATACTTAAAATATTTTTATCATTATTTTACCAGATGTAACATATTTAATTTTAGTTATCATTTGTGTGTTGATGGATTGATGGAATAGAAATTTATGAGCCTGTATCCACCATGTATCATCAATATCTATCTTAAATTGACTTCATAGCCCATAATGCATTATATTACCACACTTCCCTTCTTACTACTTCTCTGTATTTATGCAGCAACAATTGGCATCCTTAATTTTCAAATAACTGGAAATATTTGTTCCTCTGAAAGTGACTGAATTGAAAAAATATGACACAACCTCCTTGTAAAATTCTAACGCAGTCAGTTGGTTAAGTTTCTGGCCATCTGCCTCTTCTTAGGGTTGGAGTTAAGAAGACAGTGGTGTGTAATTAAAGACTTATCTGTCCATCTTTCTACTCTTATTGCCTCTTCTGCTTGATGTTTTGTGAGACTGTATCTTGCAATTAATCACTTCAAAATGAAGTTTATAAAAATTTCCCACAGACTTTGGTCAGTGTTTTCACATTTCATCAATTTCCAATGTTCATTCTAGTATTTTAATTTTCTATATCTTCATGAAAATCTACTGGGAAGCTGGGGGAGACGGTAGCAGAAACATCTAGAGGATCATGATATTGACCTTTCTCTTGGGTGGGCTCCCTAGGAAAAAGACTTGAAGATGGCATGTGCAGGAAGTTTACTGGAAAGTTCCTTTGTGATGAAGGCCTGTGGGGAAGTGAAGGAAGTAGGAGAAGAGAAATTATTGAAAAACCCAGAAGTTGCAGCAAAGACTTCAGATGATCCCACAACATCTTCTAGAACTGGGATAGCCCTTCAGAACTGTCCCACCTAAAGGCAAAGTGGGTGACCACTTATATTCCCTACATTGACTAGTCATTGGCCGCAGGCTGCTCCAAGAAGGGGGCGTGAGCTTAGACAAGGCTGAGAGAAACTTCCACAGAGTGATTTGGCTAAGAGCTTGAGATGCCACTGCTTTCAGCTCCTAGAAGAAACAACGCTCTAGTCTTAAAGAAGAAATCTTGATAAGGCACCATGGCATCCACAGCTATCGTACATATGACATCACTATTGGTTAATATTCTTAGGGATTACCTGTTCCTGTCAGAACCATTTATAGTGTCTCCTGAGTGGTGGTTCCAAATTCTTGCTAAGTTTTGATATGGAAAGGTGCAAACCACAGCTCAACATATATATATGTTGAGCTAAAAAATTAAACATATATATTCATTTATATCTAAATAGTTAGGTAATTGTATCTAGTCAATTAATATCTGAAATAACAAGTGAAGCTACGCCTGAACTACATGACTATTTATGGTATACACAACATGTATATGAATGTATTTACATACATAAATACACATGCGTATTTATATATGTATATATGCTTGTGTCTATGCATGTATGTACGTATATAATCGTATATTGACTGGGTGACTCACTATGCATAAGAATGTCTCTATTAGTTCATGATACAACCTAAAAACCCATATTTATTCTTAATATAATATAGATATTTAAATCTAATCTTTAAAATAGGAGCCAAACATGTTAGCTCTAATAATAAATCACTTTTTACTTATCATCTTTTTAAAAAATTATAGTAAAATACATAAAATTTACCATTAACCTTTTTTTTTAAGTGTACAGTTTAACAGCACTAAGTACATTCACATTGCTGTGCTACCATTACCATCATCTATCTATAGAAGTCTTGTTATCTTGCAAAACTGAAACTCTGTACCTATTCTAAAACACTCCTAATTCCCTCCTACTCCAAGCCCTTGCCAACCATTATTCTACTTTCCGTTTCTATGAATTTAATTACTCTGGGTACTTCATGTAAGTGGAATCATACAGTATTTGTTCTTTTGTGACTGGCACATTTCACGTATCATAATGTCCTTAGGGTTAATCCATCCTATAGCACATGTCAGAATTTACTCCTTTTTTAAGGTTGAACAATATTCAATTGTATGCATATTGCACATTTTGTTTATCCATTCATCCATCAATAGATACCTGGGTTACTTCCACCTTTTGGCTACTGCAAATAATGCTGCAATAACATGGGTGTACCAAATATCTCCTTAAGATGCTGTCTTAAATTCTTTTGGGTATATACCCAGAAGTGAAATTGCTATGTCATATGGTTATTCTATATTTAATTTTTTGAGGAACTGCCATACTGTTTTTCATAGCAGCTGCACCATTTACATTCCCATCAACAGTGTACAAAATTTCCCATTTCTCCACATCTTTGCCAACACTTCTTATTTCCTATTTTTTGATAGTAGTCATACTTATGAATGTGAGGTGGTATCTCATTGTGGTTTTGATTTGCATTTCCCTAATTATTAGTGATCTTTAGCATCTTTTCTTATGTTTATTAGCCATATATGTTTTTTCTTTGGAGAAATGTCTATTCAAGTCCTTTTTCTCTTTTTTAAACTGAGTTTGTTCTTTTGCATGTGTTATTAAGATGTAGGAGGTCTTTATATGTTTCTGATATTAATTCCTTTACAGATTTATGATTTGCAGATATTTTCTCCCATTTTATGGGTTTCCCTTTCACTCTGGCAAAATTGTTATGTTGATGCAGTTCTTTATCTGTAGGCCTTATTTTCCTTATCTCCTTGATACATTTTTCCTCAGCAGTTAAGCTTACACACCCCAGGCATGCATCACTAAATTCCTTCAGACAATTTTTCATAAACTGTATAATAATATTCACACCTTATCTCTGCAAGTAGTGATCTACACTGTTATAATAATACTGAGCAATTCCATCAAATGTGTTTATTTTCTCTATCAGATTTGCTCTTCTGTCTTCATTGTAGATTTAATTTTAATATTGGAATGGCAGTAACTCTGTTATACTGCAGTAGGCAATCAAAACAGATATAAGCTTTTCAAGCAAGTAAAATACTTATGTAGGTTCTCAAGGAAAAATCTTTAATTCCTTGAAACATTTTCATCTATTCTACGCCTTAGAACACCAAATTTATTAACTTCTGATTACCATTCCATCTTTATAGTAATTATATCCACCTTGTCTCTAAAGGTTAAGTGATACAACTTGACATCTATTTTAGAATTTTATCATGCCTGTTGAAAATAGGGAGCCCAGTTTCACAACATTATCTTTACTATCAGCTGTGGCTTACAGAAATGAGTCATGCTGACCTAAACAACAAAAGCAGTGTGCATTTCACCAGAAAAATTCTTATGAGCCCAGTGAACAGATAGCTCTTTGGCTTTCTCAAGAAACAAAGTCAAGCAGAAACTAACACACCACTGTAAAACAATTATACCCCAATAAAGATGTTAAAAAAAAATTTTAAAAAAAGAAACAAAGTCATCCTGTGGGTTCTCTTACACATTTTGAGTTATTTGATCATTTTCTCCACACCCTGCAAAGGGATTTTTTTTTTTTACATTTTTATTTCAGGGGAGCCATCACATTTGCAAGTTTCCAGGATCATTGGTGTCTGGCGTTATAGAAAAGCACTTAAATTCTAAACCAAAGAAGCGTCTCTCTATCCATAACACATTTTAGTTGATCCAGACTTAATTTCTTATTTCCTGATATTCCGTAAACTCATGGGCCACTCACAAACATGCTCTCAAAGTCTCTCATGATTAATTACTGCATGTTACTTTGATTTACCAAGGTTGCTTTGGTGTACATGCCGTTGTGTACACAGCTTGCTAGTCATACCAGCAGATTCGACCTCACGACTGGACTTATGGCCAGGAGAGGTAAGTATTGTCTTACAACTCATCTGTCTCACAATTTCGGGGTAGACGTGGTATGTCCAGTGAGGAAAACCTGGATAGGAATCAATACTGTAAAATGTCAATCCACAATTCACCCTGAGTCCCAGTTCTACCACTTAGCAGGCATGGGAATTTTGATCATGTTATGAACCTCTCCAGGTGTCAGATTCTCAGTGTGAAATGTGTATATAATACATATATGTATATATATATATATATATATATATATACACATAAAGTATAAAATATACATTATATATATAATATATATGAGAGAGAGATAAGAATTAGTTCATTCTTGGAATTTTAGGTTTCAATCTGAACATTAGACTTGAAATAAATGCCAATCTAACATAGAATGTGTCCCAAAGAGTATGAACAGGATTGTGAGGAAAACAAATGTTTATGTATGTGAAATGAACTTTGCCTGTTGAAGGGAAAAAAGGTGTGGGGGAGAAGGAGGCATGAAGATCTTCTTTAAATTATCAAAAGGGCACTCTCATAAGAAGAATTAGATGTATAGAATAAAACCCCAGAGGAGAGAAGTAAAAGTAATGGATAGAAATTATGCTGAGGAAGACTCTGTATCAAGATGATAATGTTCTGTAAACAACTACAGAAAAAAAATGGACAAAAGTTTCTCTGAAACGGGCTAATTCTCACCTCTGTGGGTGTGTTTAAGCAGAGTGGGATGTGCATTGGCACAATATTTTGAACAAATTTATGCGCCTCACAGGGGTCAGGACAATATGGTAAGAAATGAATTCTGATTATGAGATCCTAGCCCCATGATAAGTTATAATTAATTCATGATTATATTTAATGGAATATCCAGGAACAGGATTAATATACGTGAGTATTAATAGACATTAATATGTATAATATGCATTTCTTTGTTATAAAGTTTTGTACCGTAATACATATAACACTTTGGTTTAGGAAAAAATAAATAATTACTGACAAATTCAAAACAGCCTAGAGGTATGGATTCATTTATAAAATTATGTATGAAGTGTTGGTGTTTTCTCACACTCAGTACTGCAGAAAGTCATGGCTAAGATATTTCATTTTATGTTTTATTTATTGTAGGTTTACTTTTCCACTGCTATTAATGTTAATGCAACTTAAATAAACGAAACCATCATTATTCATTTTGTTCTGTTTTTGTGAAACTTGGCTTTGCTAGGTGTAATAGTGATTAAAGTTTTATAGGCAGCCCAATTTCCCCTTGATAATCGAGATCAGTATCCCACCCAGTACGTTAACCCCCTTCTTTGCCTAATTTAGAGGCATGAGGAGGTCAAAGTGGACAGTGGCAGTAGTAACTTCTCACCAGTGGAAACATTTTGTCTCTTGAAGGAAGCAATGCTGCCTTTGAAAGTCTCTAAACCACGACAGCCTAAGGTCATGGGGATAGGAAGCAAACGTTTTGCTAATGGATCACTAGGTATCAGTGTGAGTCAGCCACTCCCATTTCCACTCTTGATTCCTGAACTTATAAATCTTGGCTGTGGGAAAAACAGCAACATATTTGGACACTGGTTAAGATCATATACAGAATCTTGATGAGTATATCTTTAGCCCCACAAGGTATTACCACTTAGCTGACACTGAGAATCTTCAAAAGGCTATTCTATCCCTCTTGTCAAGCCAGGTGGACCTGTGAATTGCATGTGCATGGTTCCACTGATGCACTTTACTTACTGTGTAGTGAGTTCCATGATATGTAAAGATTAACTCTGCCATTTTATTACTTGTTTCTATCTCACCAAAGGAAATAAAAAAGGAAAACAAGAAAGAAAAAAAAATGTTCATTCTCAAGAAAATAACTCACTCTGTTGAAATATGTTGAGACTGTTTCAAAGAAATACTCAGTAAAAAGTCAAGGGACTTCCCTGGTGGCACAGTGGTTGAGAATCCGCCTGCCAATGCAGGGGACGTGGGTTCGGTCCCTGGTCCGGGAAGATCCCACATGACGCGGAACAACTAAGCCCCTGCACCACAACTACTGAGCCTGTGAGCCACAACTACTGAGCTTGCATGCCACAACTACTGAGCCCACGCACCTAGGGCCCATGCTCCGCAACAAAAGAAGCCACTGCAATGAGAAATCCGTGCACTGCAACAAAGAATAGCTCCTGCTCACCGCAACTAGAGAAAGCCCACCAACAATACTGAAGACCCAACACAGCCAAAAATAAATTTAAAAAATCTTTTTTAAAACGTTGAACAGGGGCTTCCCTGGTGGCGCAGTGGTTGAGAATCTGCCTGCTAATGCTAGGGGACACAGGTTCGAGCCCTGGTCTGGGAGGATCCCACATGCCGCGGAGCAACTAGGCCCGAGAGCCACAACTACTGAGCCTGCGAGTCTGGAGCCTGTGCTCGGCAACAAGAGAGGCCGCGATAGTGAGAGGCCCGCGCACCGCGATGAAGAGTGGCCCCCGCTCGCCACAGCTAGAGAAAGCCCTCGCACAGAAATGAAGACCCAACACAGCAAAAATAAATAAATTTAAAAAAAAAAAAAAGTTGAACAACATTCTTTTGTGGAATAATGTAATAATTTTTTTTAATTCAAGATTAAGAGTATGAATACTCTTTCAAAGAAACCTGAGGTCCAGGTCTCAGATTTCTTTGTGCCTAGCAAAATTTACTTCAAAATGATATTGGAAATTTAACCATAAATTAATTTTTGTGGAAAACCATATTAGAGAAGATGAGTTTGGCTACATACTGAGTGATGTCTCAGAGAGTGCTGTAAAACTGATTTTTTAATGAATATTGTCATTTTGCCAGGCTTTTTAAAACTATAAAAACAATATAAGGTAATTGGTAAGTCCTCAATAAACATTTTTGAATGGCTGACTATATGAATGAATAAGGAGAGATCACAAATTTTATAATAAACATGTTCTTTGATATGCTTATTGACAAAATTACTTATTTTTATCACTATTTTTCATAACTTCTAATAATTGCTTAGAAATATATTGAATTATCTATAATAATTTATCTTGGACAATTTTTATAATTTCTGAATAATTTGAACTGGAGAACTTGGCAAATATTAAGGATAACTATTTAGAAATTTAAAAATGTAAAATATTTGCATATGTCATTAATTCACAAAAATATAAAGCACCATAAAAAGTGAATGAAATGATTTGGAAAAAAATGAAATAACAATTACAATATGGAATAATTACCTTTATGCTGAAAATAATTATTTTAAAAATTAAAATAAAGATGAACAAACTGGACACATCCCAGCTGATCTAATACTCAACAGGGTATTAGATTAGCTAATATCAAAAGTGTACAAATATCAAATTAAGAAAGGTCAAGAAAAACTCATAGAACAAAGACATTTAATAAAGGAGCAACAAAATATATCTCTCTATATATATCTGGAAACCCAGATGAAATGTATGCTTTGGAGAAAATATGGTATAGAAAAACTGTAACCGGAAGATACAGAGAGTGTAAACAATTTAAAAGAACTTCCCAGTAAAATGCCCAAGAATTGTACTTTTTTTCTGAGGGGAATTTTACCAAATCTTTAAAGATCAGAGAATAAAATCATACCTAAGCTGTTTCAGAGAATAGGAAAAAAGGACATTTTCCAATTTGTATGGGGGCATACTGAAGTGTAATTAATGTAAATGATAAAACAATACTCTAGGTCAATATCACTTAAGAATATCAATAAAAATTATTATCAAGCAATCCCACAGACTATTAAAGATAATACATTATGACTAATTACATTTTTGAAATTCAATGATTGTATAGATTAAGAAATCCTTTAATATGATACATTCTATTTATAGAACTTAAAAGTAATAATCATTTCCATGCATACAAAAGTATATTTTAAAAAACTGAACTTCTTCAACAAATACCTGAGATAATATCAGTTTTACAAATGAAAAAATTGAGGTTCAGATGGTTTAAAGGATTTTGTTGCAGATGACAAGCTAGCAAGTAGGGGGTATGGGGATTCCAGCCTTCACCCTCCTGATTCTAAATGTCACTGTAACCCAGCTCTCACCAGTGGGCAAGGCTTTCATTCACATGCTGGGCAATTGCTCTGTGCCAGGCACATGCTTTATTTCCATCATCCTATTTAATCCTCCAAACAGTCACATGAGATAGGTAATATAATTCTCCCTGTTCAACAAAAATGGAAACAAGCCCAGAAGGGTTAAAAAAAAATCAAACTTCTATTAATTATAAAAAGAAGTAATAAAATAGTATGATGTGACATATGGTTATTACCTCTTTATATTATAAACTCAAGAGTCAGAATCTTATTGGTCAATGGGTACAAACTTGCAGCTATAAGATGATAAAGTTCTGAGGATTTAATTCACAACATTGTGAATATAGTTGACCACACAGTTTTATATTTTTAAAAGCTGCTAAGAGAGTAGATCTTAAAGGTTCTCACCACAAAAAAGAAACGGCATTATGTGACATGATGGCAGTGTTAGGTAACACTACAGAGGTAATCATATTGCAATATATAAGTGTATCAAATAGACACATTGTACACATTAAACTTACACACTGTTATATGTCAATTATATCTCAGTAAAGCTTGAAAAATTGTATATAAATAGAAATAAAATTATTAAAAAGAGAGAGATCCCACCAAGCTCTGGAGCCCTTTCTACCATGTGAGGACACAATGAGAAGTTTGTCACCTGGGAGAGGCCCTTCAGCCAACCATGCTGGCATCCTACCTGGGACTTTCAGACTCCAGAACTGTGAGAAATAAATTTCTGTTGCTTATAAGCTACTCAGTCTGTGGTATTTTGCTATAGCAGCTCGAACGAGCTAAGACAGCACTATAATAAAAATTATTAATGCTACATCTCTGATTTCCATCAGATTTGTTTTGTTAGTCTCCACGATACCATGCATGCATAAGTGTTGTGAGAGCAGGAAAATTCTATAGAATCCATAGAATGAAACTAGAGCAGTTAATAAACCAAACGCTGTGATACACTGTTAATTTGGGTCCATGTAAACTTCAAGTACGAACAGTATTAACATTGTGAGACTGTATTTAAACAATTGTTAATTACTTATGTCTTATTTTTACCCAGATGATAGATGTGTGTATTTTTAAGGAAACAATGCTTTTTGTCTGTTTTTTTTTTTTTTTTTTTTGATAGAAAGCATGCGTTGAGAAAAACCTTTCACTCTTTTACCTGGATTTATAAATCTAGGTCTCAGCATTTGTTTTGGAGGGAAAGTGGGGAATAAGAATATCAGGTCCCAACACTTAGTATGTAATTTTCAGTAATATAACAACATTATACTGCATATTGTATTAATTAAAAATAGGACACCATGTCTACAGGGCAGACAGAGCCCTACGGGTGAAGGGGTAGGGTATAGAATCTTGGCTTAATCTGCTTTGGAAAAATGCTATTAAAAGCTGCTACAAAAAGCTACCACAAACTACGTGGTTTATACACAACATTTATTTCTTATAGTTCTAGAGACTGGGAAGTCCAAGATCATGATGCCAGCAGATTCAGCGTGGTGTCGGGTGAGGACCGATTCTTGGTTTGTAGACAGTGCCGTGTGGTGGAAGGGCAAGCAAGCTCTCTGGTCTCCTTTATAAAGGGCATTAATCCCATTCATGAGGGCACTACCCTCATGACCTAATCATCTCCCCAAAGGCCCACCTTCAAATAACATCACCTCAGGGCTTAGGATTTCAACACAAGACTTTTGGGAGAACACAAACATTCGGACCATAGCAAATCCCCTATCTCAGCCATTCCTTTTCTCTTCTGCAGGGTACACAGACTTCACACACGTAGGCTGTGTCCTGACAGATACCCACTCACTGCCTTCTGTGAAGTATGGTAACATTGCTCTCATTCAGTCCTGGCAGCCTCCAACCCAGAGATATTGTTTTTTCATTCTACAAGAAAAACCCTGCTAATCTTCAGATAGGGCGCAGAGAAGTGGCTTCAGGGTGCAGAATGGACACTTCCCTTACAGATATTCACCTTATCCCTGATTTATGCCACACTTTCAGCTCACATTTAGGGAAACCTGAAGCCACTAATTCCTAAGCATTTTGAGAATTTTGTCAGGGAAATCGGGGAGCATCTTGAGTTCTCCATCAGTTTACGATTCTTCTTTCTTGCGTCTGTTAAGTCAGTTATCACCTTTACATTTGCTCTCTAGCTTTTGTACTTTGTTGTTGTTTTCTTCATTTATATTCTCCTTTTTTTGTGGAATCATCTCTTAAAAGTCCCAGTACTGTCATTTTAGGGGGATTCTCTGAGGCAAGGGAGGTAAATCCATATACTTAGTTCAGTGATTCTATATGAAGTGACCACAGGCTTTTGAAAAGAACATGTTTATAGTATTATCTATCTTTCTGCCTACATCCTTGAGGTGTTCAACACTAAAAGAGAAAAACATAAAAGGGAAATCGTGAAAGTGGATAGAAAAGCAGAAAACTGCTAGAAAATATAGGGTGACATTTCAAACACAACCTGGATGATACTACCTGCCTGAAGAAGAGGTTTCTTTCAAAACTATTTGTTTCTCCAGTCATATTCTATTACTCACACATACAAATGTCATAATGTAAATTTTAGCTCAATCCAAACATTATCAAAGCAAAAAAAAATAGCAGAGCAAAACAAAGTCTAAAATATTTATGCTACACTAATCACCTGCTACTCCCAATATTGTCAATTTTCTCTGCACCATATGTAGACTGTTCAAAGAAACATTGGTATGGTGTTCTGGACATACACTAAATAAATAAACCTAATGTAATTGCCTGGCAGTTCTCAAATACATTGAAAATGACTTGCCTTGTTTTAAGATAATATTTTAAAGGTTTTTTTTCCCAGTCATTTTACGAGAAGAGGTGTAAAAGCTGAATCTTCAAGAGGCAAAATATGCTTTTTCCATAATTAATATTATAATTTGAGGGAATGTAAAACTGTGTAAGTCAATGTAGATCATATCATTTGAAGTAGTTATTCTGCTGAATAATGTTAAACTTTGCTTCCAAACAATAAACTCCGTAACTAAAAT